>NC_134014.1:8606493-8907743 GCF_040712315.1 Castanea sativa | reverse complement strand
AGAGCAAAGTTTCACGGATCAAAACCCTATTTTTCTCCTCGGACGTTGAAAATTAGAGTTTTGAGGGCTATTGTGGGGAGTAAAAATATCTTAATAGGGATATGGGCCATCGGGCCTTGCTAAGGAAGGCCGACCTACTCTTTGGGTTTAGGGCTTGTCGATACTCTAGGTCGGCCCATACGCCGAGGATCCGAGGACCGAGCCGAGGATGCTTTTCCCCTCGGACCGACACCAAAGAACCCGGACTTCATGGTACAGTTAGGGAATGGCACGGTCAAGACCAATGGTTAAAGGGGTGAACCCCTGCATGCCCCTGAAGCACCGGTGTTGAAGAAATGTCAAAAATGAAGGATGCTAATTCCGCATTAAAGACCCCGCACCTACCACCCCCGCATTAATGGGGAGGTGACACTTGAACAAAGCTGGAAGGAAACTTCTAGTTACCGTTCAAAGGCACTAAGAAAAGAAATATCTAGGCTAAGGGAGGAATCGTGGGGCAACACGTGTATAAAGTATTAAAAAGAGGAGTATTTAAGGAGGGACCTGGAATGTAAACGGACGGAACTTTTTTGTAACCTAAAAAGACAAAAGACAAAGGGAGAGATATAATATAAGAACAGCTCTCGGCTTACGTCCGAGGAGGCCCAGTTACAATATTCCTTGTTGTTTTCAATTGCTTGCAATCTTTAGTTTGTCATTTAATCCTCATATACTTCTAACCTGGGTTTCAAGCCCACACTCTACAAATTCTTATTGTTTAAGGCTCATTGGGCCTGAGCCCATAACTATTCTTGGGTCCAGGTGCAATTGTGCACTTACACTCACGATCACGAACATGTTCACAAAGACATACAATTTTTAATCTATTCTTGTTTAATAGTCAAGTTTAAACTTGTTCTTCAGCTTGACTTGTTTCTTATACCAAAAAAAGAAGAAGAAGAAGAAGAAGAAGAAGAAGAAGTAAATAAGCATTTTCTTGAACTGAGCTACAATTGCTCAATAAACAACTTGATTCCCCTCATGAAGATTCTAAAATAATTCTTGGTAAACTCAGAACAAAAAGGTCAGTCTAAAACATATCATAAACAAACAATTTTCCCCATAATCTGACAAACAAGTAATATGCAAATTACAATGAATCTAGAGGTACTGCAATTTTTTTTTTTTTTTGGGTCAGAAGGAGTACAAGAAAGAAACTAAGAAACACTCATCTCAGTACAGCGCCTAGCCACACTTGCCCCACCCCAGTAAGATCAGTCTCAACCAAACCAACCATATCCTCAGGGGGACTCTTGAAAACAATGAAACTCTGGTCTTGAACCGTCCCCTTCCTCGCCATGAAGTCCGCACATGTATTGACTTCGCGAAAATATGGTGTACCAACAAAATAAGAAAAGTTTATGTTCCTTCATGCGTCACCCATTTTACGACTCTACAGAAATAACTATGCAGGATCCTCAAAAAGATACATCAGCTCTTTTAAATAATAATAAATAAATAAAAAATAAAAAAAAAGAGCCCAACCAAACGTCTGGTTGGAAGAAATTGCATAACAAACGCCCTTTAGATGGTTCTCTTCTCCAAGCTCAGTGAAACAAGCACCAAGCACTTGGCAACAGTTTGGATTGGATCAGCTGCAACCTTGGACCTGATTTGAAGTAAGTTCAATACCAAAGAATGAAATGGAAACAAGTAATTGCTTGGTTAGCTTGAGAGATCCAATTTCACTTTCTACATTCAGTAGGTAAGAAGTTTGCTCCAAAAAATTTGTGAGTTTATACAAGAATAAGTTTTCAGGACTCTCAGAGAGTTTTGCTCCCTCCTCCTGATTTCCACCAAGCTAGTGATAGGTTTTTGAGACTTAACAAGCCAATTGACTCAATAGTACCACCATGTATATTTGTGCTTTGGTTTCACAAATTGGATTTAGGTGCAGTTATTAATCAATGAGTTATGTTTATTACACACAAGCGTTTTAAACTGAAATTATGACTTCAAGTCACTTTACGATTTCAGTTTAAAATGTGCGTGTAAGTTTGTGTGTGTAAGAGTCATTTCCTTTAATCAAATGAGATAGCTACCAGCATTTCTCCCCCTCTCACCACCCCAGCAAAGAGAAACAAAAAAAAGCATAACATGGACATACGTACACACAAAGGGATGAACCTCACATTATGAGCAATCCAAATAGCAGCAATATTAGGGAAGAACTATTTGGCCCAACTAGCACCGTATAGAAGCTCCATAAATCAAAGGAGATGTTACAATTCTAAGGGGGTTCACTCACAAACATGAGAAAACAAAATTCTGTCTTATAGAAAGGATTGCACTCCATATACAAGACCTCACAGCATATTCCATATAAAATAGGAGCGTCATACAATTACTTTTACTCAAATGGTATCTCCTTCTCTTATAAGATTAAGATCGAAGGTGATGTTGTGACCCACCAAATGCAAGTGTAAGTTACCAACAAAATAGAAAAGAGAGACAAATTGAACAAACAATACATCACTGAGCTTCTACAAGAGTAACTACATAAAATTACAATAGCTGGGATCATTCAACACAATAAAAACAATGGGAACAAGTTAACAGTCACATAAATTATAATAGGGTGTAATTTTTTTTTTATTTTAAATAAAGGATTTGAACATTAGCCTAAATTAATTGCAACCTTGGACAAGACTAAAGCAAGTCCAAGAACAATGGGTTCAACTAACACAATATGAGCAACATAAAACACTTGGATCCATGATTTAACAATTATAATAGCCGCACCCAAGGCTCTCCTCCACTTTAATAATTGTCTGGATACGAGTTAGCACCTTATTTTTCTTAGAAACAACTAGCGGGATACATATCACTTGCTCAAGCACACATAGCACTGTTTCTGTACACGGTAAATTTATTAGCACGAATTCTTATCTGAACAACTCATAATACACCGTTTTGTTTTCACCTAAACTACTTCTGGATTGTGTTATAAAAGACTAGTGTCACACTTTGTGTGAACAGCTGTAAGTCTTCTCTCTCTCAGCTGCACTCAGACTTGGACTAAAGCAAGTAGAGGATGAAAAATTCAAAGGGATTTTAAGTAACAAATAAGGAAATGCAAACAGGTACACTCTGTAATCATTATGCATTTGCTGCATGATGCGCATCCCTCTTAACCAGCTCCCACTTTTGTAATATCCAAGTTTTATCTGTATACATTCTGCAGATGAAAGAGACTTCCTATTTAATAGTTCACAAACTTGAACAAGAACAGGTCTTCATCACCCTCTTACATGGTAGTCATAATGAGATCTCTATTACTAAAGCATTTGATACCAGAATTAGGATAACACCAAAGCCCTTAAAATCACTCTCTTCTCTGAGCTGTGGGCTTTTAGGCACAACCATAGACTCCCCTACTCGTTCATTTCATACTATTACAGGTTGCTTGGCATGTCAGAGTTGATAAAGTCCATTTTTTTCAAGTAGAACACAAAGTATTGTTCTAAAAGGATCTCAATTGTGCAGAATTTTTCACTCATAATAAAATTTAGCTGTATATAAAAGATTGGGTTGAAATTTAATTAAAGGGCAAAATGCCAACTTGCTTACTGCACAGAACCTGCTAAGAGAGTTAAAATAACAACTGTCCAATTGAAAGTCAAAGTAAGATGTGATGGCAGAACATGGTCCAACTAGGCCTCATGATATATTAAGTGACTTGTAAACAAATTTAAATCCCTCTCCCAACTTACAAGAAAGCTGGTTGCTGGATTTGTCCACTTGGTTGACATGAATTTGACTCAAGCCATTAAGATGAACAGCTTAGAAAGCAAGTATTTTTCCAATTATATTCTCCTGTAGAACAAAAGAAATCCATGTACTTTGTGCTGCTCTTTCTTGTAGCCATCTGAACATGCAGTGCATTCCAGATAGGTGCCATAGAAGAGCTTTGCAAATCAAAACAATGTAAAAAATTCTGCAAATCCTGAGAGACTTTGCTCACAAACATGCTAAACAGAATATTGTTATGTATCTTGGAATGCACACAATATGTGAGACTTCACCATTGTATCAATATATAATCAGTATAACTAACTTGAACTAGCAATATCACAGTCTCAAAATTGCATGCACCAACACTGCAACACCATCAAGTAACAAATGCATAGATAGATCACATAGAGCTAGATGCCCTTTTTTTTTTTTGATAGGTAGAGCTAGATGCCCTTTTTATGGCAACAAGATGAAAGAAATCAAATTTCAGTGACAAAAGTTCCACAGATAAATCATATTTTAGTTACAAAAGTTCAGCAATGGAACTAGTTGCAGACTTATGCCCATGTATAAAGCAAGAACAGATCACAATATCCTAGCAGATGATTATGCATCACATTTTGGAACTCGAGTTTCAATGGTTAAACAAATTAAAAAGAACTCACATTTCCAATAAAAAAATATGGATTAATTTCAATCTTGGAGCTCAACTAAAGCAAGTAATCCAACAAGCTATTCTCTTCTCATTTAGAAGAATCCAATTTTCCCCGCTATAGCTTCAACAGATCAGAAGCTTCCTCATGAGGCATAACAAACTTCTGCATAAATGTCTTTTCAGAACAAACAAAACACGTACACATTTGAAAATCCTTCTTTACCAAACCTCTTGATAACAAAACTTGAAAAACCAAAACCCTAGTGGGGTAAATTGCTTGGCCAGGGAGTTTTTGTCTTTTTATTTTGTTTTGTTTGTTTATTTATGTGAAATGCTAACAAACCTCCTTAGGGTATTGGTTAATAATCCATTTAAATAAAGTTTTTATGAGAAAAAAAAAAACAATTAAATTTGACAGCTTTTTTATTTCCTATAAAAATTGTATAAAAACTTTCCTAAAATAGATTATTAACCAATACCCTAAGGGCATTCATTAACATGACCCTTTATTTATTTATTTATTTTTGACAAATTACAACTTACCCACCAGTGGTTTGACCAAAATTTTTAGTTACCTATATGTAGTTTGAAATTTGGCACTTTACCTACTTGAGATTAGCCCAATTAGAATTTTGTAACTCACCTCTATTAAAAACAGAGCTAAATATGTAATTTTGTTTCACTTTTATGTCGCTCTTTTCCAAAAACACAAATATATATATATACACACACACACACTCAAAAGAACAAATAAGATAAAAAATAATCTAAGAGGACAATTGTATCATAAGATTTCAAATCACATGTAAGCAACTTAAATTTTGGTCAAACCTCAGGTGGGCAAAGTGTCAAATTTCAAACTATGGGTAGGCAACTTAAATTTCGGTCAAACCACAGATGGGAAAGTTGTAATTTGCCCTTAAATCTATTATATTATAGAAATCTCATAGGAGAGAACATAAAGTTCAACCATGTAGCGCATTTTTTTAGATTTCTTTATTTAGGTTTACACATCGATAGTTGGTTCCAGTTAGCTCAACTGATAAAGTCTCTGATACTTAAATAAAAAATTTAGAGTTCAATCCTCGCCTATACAAAAAACCGATTGAGAATTAACTAATGGAGTAACTATATATATTAATTATATGTAGTTGATTAGTTATACTTCAATTATTTATATTAGACTTATCAAAAAAATATATTTATATTAGAAGAATTTAAATAATTATTTCTTTTGCTAACAACACACTACCATTGGGCCCCACTAATACACCATAATTACACTTCTGCCACTAAAACTCAAAATTTAAGATTTGGAAACTCCAAAATCTTGTTCTCAGTTTCATTACTCAAAAAAAAAAAAAAAAGTTTTGAGTAATGAGAACATGACTAAAAAATTATGCCAAACAATCATTTCTTGCATGGGTCACACATATTTTGGGTTTTGGGTGATGAAAATTAAGTTATATAACTCAGTTTTCATCAATCCAAACACTCATTTTGACAAAAATTGACACAAAAGGCATAAAAAAAAATTAAATATTTGTGAATTCACTAAAATTACTCCTAACCGTTTAGATTTCTTAACTTCTTTTAGTGATATTATATACATAACCAATATTGTAGTATTTATTCTATGTAATTAAAAAAATTACTAATATGATAAATAAACATATTTTTCATATTAATTACTTTAAGTGGTTCATTAATTATTTAAGTATTATGAAATTTTGATATCAGTTTTCTAAGATTTATATTATAAAAAATTGATTAGAAATATGGCACTCCTGCACAAAATTGATTACTAAAGATTTTTACTCTTTCGAAAATAGATGATAATAATTAATAACAAAAGTGTAGTAATTAATAAGTCATATTATTTGAATTATTAGATAGATTGATTGCCATTTAAGAATTTACAAAAATTAGATTCACCTACTTGTATTGTTAAAAACTATATATAATCTTTACAATGAAATGAACTATCTATATTATTGATAAATTATGAATAATATGAGAATTTTATTTAGAAACTTACACAATCTAATACTAAGCCTAAATTAATATATTTTTAAACATGAATACTTATAAACATAATAATATTATATGTATTTAAATCGAGCCTTATACTACCACCGGGTCTTCTGGCCTAAGTGGTACCCAGTTCTCCTAGTGACCGTCAACTCAGGGGTTCTATCCCTTGCATAAACAATTACCCAGCCAAAAAAAAAAAAATCAAGCCTCATACTCACGAACATATTCAAAAAGACATAATTTTTAATCTATTTTTGTTCAATAGTCGAGTTTAAACTTATTCTTCGGCTTGACTTGTTTCTTATACAAAAATAAATAAATAAACATTTTCTTGAACTGAGCTACAATTGCTCAATAAAGAACTTGATTCCCCTCATGAAGATTCTAAAATAATTCTTGGTAAACTCGAAACAAAAAGGTCAATCTAAAACATATAATAAACAAACAATTTTCTCCATAATCTATCAAACAAGTAATATGCAAATTACAATGAATCTAAAGGTGCTGCAAAATATGTTGTACCAACAAAATAAGAAAAGTTTACGTCCCATCATGCGTCACCCATTTTACGAATCTGCAGAAATAACTTTGCAGGATCCTCAAAAAGATACATAAGCTCTTTTTTTTTTAAAACGAGCCCAACCAAACGTCTGGTTGGAAGAAATTGCATAACAAACGCCCTTAAGATGGTTCTCTTCTCCAAGCTCAGTGAAACAAGCACCAAGCACTTGGCAACAGTTTGGATTGGATCAGCTGCAACCTTGGACCTGATTTGAAGTAAGTTCAATACCAAAGAGTGCAATGGAAACAAGTAATTGCTTGGTTAGCTTGAGAGATCCAATTTCACTTTAAAGATTCAATAGGTAAGAAGTTTGCTCCAAATAATTTGTGAGTTTATATACAAGAATAAGTTTTCAGGATTCTCAAACAAACGAGTCACTCTCCTCTTGACCAACAGTCTCAATAACAGAAATTGAATAACATAAGACCATGAAATGATTCTATTCTTTAAGCACAGGCTAACAGTGAAAAAGGACCTGGGGTTTGGCAAGATATTGGAATTTTAATTAGCGGCACTCTGGACTCAAACTAAAGCAAGATTCATATTAACGGATTCTAATGGATAAAGTAACTCAAAACAAGGGAAACTTGATCCTTAATGCGGGCTATAACAGTATAACTACTTCATATCACTCCTTACTTGATACATATCCTATTCTGTAGTCATTCTGGAGAAATCAATCTTTCCTTGTATAACTGCAACAATTTAGAAGCTTCCTTCTCATAAGGCATCACAAACTTCTGCAGAAACAACTCCTCCGCATACTCAAACACAGCGGGCAAGTAAAACAATTTCTTAACCAAACCTTTCGATTGCAAAACTTGAATAACCGAAGCCCTTGGAATAAGTCGCTTCTCCAAGCTAAGAGTAAGGAGTTGTGGGCGCTTGACAATAAGGGAAGCCTCCAAGCCCATTTGGTTGACCAAAAAATCCATCACCCGCGTAATCTTATCCTCAGATGCCCTAATACAATGTGGGCTCCTTCCAAATGCTACAAGAATCTCTTCCTCAGACAAACCCCACCTCTTATAAGCATTGACCTTCCTCTCCCAAGTGGATTTATTCATTCCCCCCATTGCAAAAATAGCCAAAATAAAACTCAACCCCAAAGGATCAAATCCCATTTCCTTGACTTCCTCTACAATCCCTTTAAATCGAATAGCACCTGTCGTAATAAATCTAGGATATTTTTTAATTGAGGCACATATATTTGATTCAGGAACTCCATTTGCTCGCAGAAGATTGATATTAGGAACCACATGAGTGTCGAGTTTAATGATGAGAATACCCGGAAAACGTCTAACAGTAGCATTAGTGTTCCCATCAGTTCCAAGCAAATTCTTAAGGAAAACAAAAGAAGGGATTATTTGGTTTTTCAAGCTTCGTTTCAATATTCGTGAATTTCTAGATAAGACTGTGGCAATGTCAGAGGTTGTAAAGCCTTTGGAGTGGAAAAACTCCAATTTGGGCAAAAGGGTCTTGTGAGGATCTGATACCAGCACTTTTGGGTGTTCTCTGATGGCGTTTGAGATTTGGGTTTGTGAGAAACCATGGTGCTTGAAAAAGCTAATGACCAAGTCTGCTTTATGTGGGTTTTCAAAATTAACATATTTGGAGGCTGATAGAGCAGCATCTGGTGAGAACCCACATGAGTTTATGAGGTATGAGACAGTGAATGAGTGTTGATTTGAAGTTGAAGTGCTTGAAATGTATCTTAGTCTGCCAGATGATAATAATAAAGCTATGTGGGTTTCAACAGTACAACAACTCCCATGGTGAATAGCTTTATAGAGAAAATTCAACATGTCATATAAGCGGTACTGGAAGAAAAACTCACCTACTGTATAGATTCCGTTTCAGAAGAAGACCTCCGCTGTGGCTTGTGAGTGAATGAGCAAGATTCCCAAACCGCCAAGGCCAAAGCTTTGCATTGCGTTTAGGGTTCTCTACTTCTCTCTCTTGTCTCCAAAGTGCACCGTTTTGATATCCTCTGTCCCAAAAATGTACCGTTCGGGACATGTTTCTATTTGTCCAATGAAATACTTCGGTACGGTACCGGATTGTTCTGCCACACCATTTTGGGTTATTATTTATATAAAAAGTAAAAGATTATTTGAGAACTAAAAATGTATAATATTATTTTTAGTCTAAGAGTAGAGCCACCTCCTTGGATTCAAATGATATCCTAAGCACATTTGTGACGTCTAAAGTTGAATCTCACCTCACTATTTCCATTTTTTCTTTTCTATAAAAAAGAATAAAGAATAAAAACAAAATAGAAAACAAAAACTACTTATAAGATTTAGACTAATGCCAAGCATTACCAATCAGTCAAACACTTTGATTTTTTTGATAATTTAATATTGGGAATGAAGAATTTAAATCTTGAACATTTTTGTTACTGACACTATAAAATGTCAATTGAGATACAAAACTCTTGGCCAATTATTTATGATTTCAATGGACTTTTAGTAAAGAATGAGAAGATCAAACACCCATCTGTTCTAGATATTTGGTATTCCTTAATACCCCGACATTCACTTCGGCTCTGAGGTGCAAGAAATTATTTGTGTCCCATCTTGTCGTGAGTTAGGAATTGGGTCAATCATTTCAATTTTCAACTGACCTTTTTTAAAAAACTTGTTAGGCCAATCCCGGGCCTTGTGGATCCTGTCAATTCATGGGCCAATTCAAAGAGTTTTGCTTCCTCCTCCTGATTTCCACCGAGCCAATTATAGGTTTTTGAGACTTACCAAGCCAATTAACTTAATAGTACCACCATGTATATTCGTGCTTTGGTTTCACAAATTAGATTTAGGTGTAGTTATTAATCAATGAGTTATGTTTATTACACACAAACATTTTAAACTGAAATTATGACTTCAAGTCACTTCACGATTTCAATTTAAAATGTGCGTATAAGTTTGTGTGTGTAAAAGTCATTTCCCTTAATCAAATGAGATAGTTACCTGCATTTCTTCTCTCTCACCACCCAGCAAAGAGAAACAAAAAAAAAGCATAACATGGACATACGTACACACAAAGGGATGAACCTCACATTATGTGCAAATCAAAATCAAAGGAGATGTTACAATTCTAAGAGGGTTCACTCACAAACATGAGAAAACAAAATTCTGTCTTATAGAAAGGATTGCACTCCATATACAAGACCTCAAAGCATATGCCATACAAAATAGAAGCGTGATACAATTACTTTTACTCAAACGGTATCTCCTCCTCTTATAAGATTAAGATCGAAGGTGATATTGTGACCCACCAAATGCCAGTGTAAGTTACCAACAAAATCAAAAAGATAGACAAATTGAACAAACAATACATCACTGAGCTTCTACAAGAGTAACTACATAAAATTACAATAGCTGGGATCATTCAACACAATAAGAACAATGTGAACAAGTAAACAGTCACATAAATTATAATAGGATGTAATTTAAAAATAAATAAATAAAGGATTTGAACATTAGCCTAAATTAATTGCAACCTTGGACATGACTAAAGCAAGTCCAAGAACAATGGGTTCAACTAACACAATATGAGTAACATAAAACACTTGGATCCATGATTTAACAATTATAACAGCCGCACCCAAGGCTCTTCTCCTCTTTAATAATTGTCTGAATGCAAACGAGTTAGCACCTTATTTTTCTTAGGAACAACTAGCAGGATATATATCACTTCCTCAAGCACAAATAGCACTGTTTCTGTACACGGTAAATTTATTAGCACAGATTCTTATCTGGATTTGTGTTATAAATGACTTGTGTCACACTTTGTGTTAACAGCTGTATGTCTTCTCTCTCTCAGCTGCACTCGGACTAAAGAAAGTTGAGGATGAAAAATTCCAAGGGATTTTAAGTAACAAATAAGGAAATGCATACAGATTTGGGTTCACTGTGTAATCATTATGCAATTGCCGCATGATGCACGTCCCTCTTAACCAGCTCCCACTTTTGTAATATCCAAGTTTTATCTGTATACATTCTGCAGATGGGAGACTTCCTATTCAATAGTTCACAAACTTGAACAAGAACAGGTCTTCATCACCCTCTAACATAGTAGTCATACTGAAATCTCTATTACTAAAGCATTTGATACCAGAATTAGGATAAAACCAAAGCCCTTAAAATCACTCTCTTCTCTGAGCTGTGGGCTTTTAGCCACAACCATAGACTCCCATACTCGTTCATTTCATACTATTACAGATTGCTTGGCATGTTAGAGTTGACACAAGTCCATTTTCAAGTAAAACACAAAGTATTGTTCTAAAAGGATCTCAATTGTGCAGAATTTTTCACTCATAATAAAATTTAGCTGTATATAAAAGATGGGGTTGAAATTTAATTAAAGGGCAAAATGCCAACTTGCTAGCTGCACAAAACCTGCTAAGAGAGTAAAAATAACAACTGTCCAATTGAAAGTCAAAGAAAGATGTGATTGCAGAACATGGTCCAACTAGGCCTTATGATATATTAAGTGACCTGTAAACGCAAATTTAAATCCCTCTCCCAACTTCCAAGAAAGCAAGTAACTGGATTTGTCCACTTGGTTGACATGAATTTGACTCAAGCCATTAAGATGAACAGCTTAGAAAGCAAGTATTTTTCCAATTATTTTCTTCTGTAGAACAAAAGAAATCCATGTACTTTGTGCTGCTCTTTCTTGTAGCCATCTGAACATGCAGTGCATTCCAGATAGGCGCCATATAAGAGCTCTGCAAATCAAAACAATGTAGAAATTCTACAAATCCTGAGAAAATTCACTCACAAACATGCTAAACAGAATATTGTTATGTATGTTGGAATGCACACAATATGTGAGACTTCACCATGGTATCAATATATAATCAATATAACTAACTTGAACTAGTAATATCAGTCTCAAAATTGCATGCACCAACACTGTAACACCATCAAGTAACAAATGCATAGAAAGATCATGTAGAGCTAGATGCCCTTTTTATGGCAACAAGATGAAAGAAATCAAATTTGAGTGACAAAAGTTCCGCAGATAAATCGTATTTTAGTTACAAAAGTTCAGCAATGGAACTAGTTTCAGACTTATGCCCATGTATAAAGCAAGAACAGATCACAATAGCCTAGCAGATGATTATGCATCGCATTTTGGACCTCAAGTTTCAATGGTTAAACAAATTAAAGAGAACTCACATTACCAATAAAAAAATATGGATTAATTTCAATCTTGGAGCTCAACTAAAGCAAGTAATCCTACAAGCTATTCTCTTCTCATTTAGAAGAATCCCTTTTTCCCTGCTATAGCTTCAACAGATCAGAAACTTTCTCTTGAGGCATAACAACTTCTGCATAAATGTCTTTTCAGAACAAACAAAACACATATACATTTTAAAATCCTTCTTTACCAAACCTCTTGATAACAAAACTTGAAAACCGAAACCATAGTAATCAATCGCTTTTCCAAGTTCCGAGTATTTCATAATGACGGAAGACTCCATGCCCATCTTGTTGACAAGAAAATCCATTACCCTCATACTCTTGTCTTTAAGCACCATCATACACCACGGATGCCTTCTAAATGCCAATGAAATCTCATGCTCAGCCTCAGACCAACCCCATTTCTTATAAACATCAACCTCATTGACCACATAACATGTAATGCCTTGGCAAACTTCATCATCAAAAGGATTGAATCCTATTTCCTTTACTTTCTCCAAAGCCTCTGTAAACTGAACGGGATTGACCCTCAATGCTCTTGGTTGTGCTTGGGGTATTCCTACTCCGTGCTTGGATGCTTGCTGCGTTCGGATGTACTTATCTCAACAAGGAAAAAGATGGCAGAAAGATATCAAGGATGTTTGTTGAAATCATAAAAGAAGAACAAAAAGAGGTCCATGTTTCTGAACCAAGCCCTATGCATTAATACTCATGCCAAATTAGGAAGCCTATTGAAGCAAAGAGGGAGCTAGTCCTCAGTTACATGCTGGAAACAGGTGTAATTGTGCATGTGTTCGATTATACTGAGACTAGATAGAAGGTTCTAGATCAAAGCCCTTGGTCATTTAATACAACACAATTATTTTTGAGAGGAGCTTGGACAGAAAGGGAGTCATCTGTGCCTACAAGTGGAAAAATGTGAAGCTTCAGTTCTGGTTAGCTCACTTGTTTATCAAATTTGCTGGTCTATCATACTAATAATTTTTCTAAGGACAGGCTTCCAGCTTAAAGAATTTCCATTGTGTAGCAATGGAGCTAATATTAATCAAAAGGTGGAAAAATATTGCCATAGGAATGGTAGTTGTCTAGTAGATTGTTGGAAGGACCTTCAAGTCTGTGGAGTGGTTTAGTTTCTATTTTATTTTTCATTTCTCCTTCTCCTTCAGAAGCTATGAGGTTTTTCTGTCTAGGGGTGTTTTCTATTTATTCTTCATCAATCTAAACAAAAATAATTGAAGAAAAAACTTAAAAATTAAAACTCCTTGATAGCAGTTAACGATTTTGTTCGCTGTGTAATAGATACTTCTTAATTATAACCTTCTATCTATGCACACCTTTAAAGATATTTGCGTTTACAATTATCAAATTAAAATATGAAAATTATAACTTCAAGATTACCAAAATTTCCGTTATAGGATTCATTTAGATGGAATTATTACAACTTATCTTCACTTTTGGCACAAGTTGGGCTTTTACAATTTTTATATTGTCGAAGTGAATGTTATTACATCTCACTTGTAAGTTTTAGCCCTCAGAAAAAGATGCTTGGCAAGAGCTGTTGAGTAAAATAAAATTATTGGTAGAGGCTAGCTTTAAGGCTCAACCTATGTTAAGCCAAGGGATACAAACCACCTTGAGGATTCAAGGTGTTTGTCCCTAATCTAAGACCATTGACACAGATTCAAACACACCCTTGAGATGCAAAGACAGTTTCAATGAGTTAAGTAAGGGCATTACTGTTTCTATGACTTTGGCAAGTTAGGACAGGATATTATCTCAGTTTGGCAAGCGTCAAATAAAATTTATTCATAAATATAATAGCTTTCTGCCCCCCAAAAAAAGAATAAGAAAATCTTGTTCAAATCTAGATTACAACCACCACAATTGTATTGGCCAAGAACAAAACTATTAGCAGCCTTTGTGACAAAACAAGAAAGGGTGGTAAATGATCATCTGTGCCAAGTGTAGTAAAGGCCCTTTATGATCATCTAGCTACCAAAAACTTGTGTCTTGTCACATCACATGCAACATTTTGTCAAAACAATTGCAAATCTGAATTAAATAGACACACACAAAAGAAGAAGAAGTGGTAGTAAGTTTAACAACTTACTTAACAGTTGACAGTCAAAAATAGTCTCCAATTTCCATCAAATAAACTTGTACTCTTTAACTCCACCCATTTTTGTCTCCAATCTCCATCCAAAAAAGTTGGTTTCTAAATCCAACCTACTTAGAGTTGTTGCCAATATGGTGCTCTTCTTGGATAACATCAGGAGGTGATGAAACCTACAAATATACCACCAAACATGTTTAAGTATGGAGAGGAGGAGGAGGGGACTAACGCTTAGGTTGTAACAAAAAACATAAGGAATATATATACCTGATTTAAACCATATAAATATTGAAAGTAGTGTCCAACAACATAATCTTGAGAAGTTATATCCTTATGGGAGTCAAATCCACTATTACTCTGTAATACATCTGCATGAATAGCTTCACCATGGACCTTTACGCAACCTTCCATACTCTCGGAATAACATTTCTTTCTCATCTCTTGCAAATCTTTCAATAAATTTTCAAAACATCTTTTGGCATGTTCATACATCATCTCACTCTCTGCTGCAAGTGTGGAAATTTCACGAAATTTATGACTCAAATGAGAGTAGCGCTTTCCTATCGATTCTTGAGTATTACCTTTAATATAAATGCCACGATAGTCCTTGATAGAACCTACCTTTGCATCTTTTGTCCATCTTTTCAATATATAATGGGCTGGAAGTCTCCTAATATTTTTCTTGTCAAAAACTTTCAAAGCATGGACACATAGAATTCCTATGAAGTTGAACTTCATGCAACTGCATTCCACAATAGTTGCCAAGGCTTCATATTTAACTAGGTGCTCCTGTTTTCTCTCCCTATACGTGACTTTGTATTCTTTGATAGTATCAGATTTACTAACCCTATAAATTTTACAATCCCCCATCTTCAAATATTCATCTTGAAACATTGGGAATATTTCTGGGGTGTAAAACTCTACAGCATGTCCCAACATCTCTAAATCAACTCGTAAAACAGGTTTTGTTCGCCTCATTTTGAACTCTGCTTGTAGTTCTTGATGTCGCTTATCAGCCAAAACTCTAGAGTATTGTCCCGAAAAATGCACAAAATCAAGTTTAACATTCAAGTATTTCTTCAACACATTATTCATTGACTCACTGCGTTGGGTGCTTTTCATATCAGCAGTGAACATATGCCGCCCATATACCATGGCCCATTTCTCCTTCACATCAAATATCCCACCTAACCATTTATTATCAACAAGAGCATATTTCTCAAGCATATTATCCCATGCAACGAGCCATTCATCTTCATCTTCATAACCATACACACAATCACTAAAATCATTTGCAAATTCTTGAAATGAATCAAATACATGACTTAAATGCATAGTGGCCTCCTGATAAATATGCCATACACATAAACGATGATTCGATTCAGGAAAGACCTCAGCTATTGCTTTAGCCATTGCAGTAGACTGATCTGTAAGTATAGTTCTTGGTTGCTTCCATGACATTGCACTCAAAAAAGTTTCAAACAACCATTTATATGACTCTATTGTTTCACTATAAAGTAAAGTCGCACCAAAGATAATTGTTTGTTTGTGATGATTAACCCCAACAAATGGAGCAAAGTGTCGATCGTATGTGTTTGTTCGAGAAGTTGTGTCAAAACATATAACATCTCCAAAATGTCCATAATCAACTATTGATCTAGCATCAGCCCAAAAAATGTTCATGATTTGATTATCATCATCAACTTGTATTGAATAAAAAAAAGATGGATCTTCTAATTGCATCTTACGAAAGTATTCCATCACAGTACAACCATCTCCTTTCTTCAAAGCCGTCTCCCTCTCATTATGTACAGAATTCTTATAGTCAACATTCATAAACTCAAGATTTTCACCACCCCCTGCTTGCATGCTCAATGAATCAATGGCTTGTGTTATTGATATTCCAGGCCTCTCTACATCATTTGCAATGGCTTTTTGAGCAGGTGCAATTTCTCTCTTTGATCTTGACATATGTTTTATTGGCGAAGAAGCAAGCTCGTGATTATGTTGTTCATGAAAAGAAACAACTTCTAACATACCATCCTTTTGGAGTTGACAAGTCATTTGTGCTAAACAACCCACTCGTGAAACTGGGCGGCGAAAAGATACTTGTTCTCGGCGTTTGTCAACACTTCGCTCACCCTCTTTTGAGCAACAAAATGTTCTCCTTTTAAGTTGTCCCGTCTTTGCTCGCTTTACAAATTGTTTCCTAACACTAAAGCCAATCCGTTGAGCATATTCTTTGTAAAATTCATATGCACTATCATCACAATCAAACTTCATGCCAACTTTTGATACTTCTACATTTTGCTTGTCATGTCTACTCGGAGTGTTTGATCTGCTTGGACTTCCATGAGTAGGTTCAACTTGAGCCTTCTCATGTTGATCAACTATGACAACACTCAAATCATTTTCCAATACAGAGCTTTGGCTAGAATCCATTATCTATAGTCAAGATAGCACATTCAATATTCAGAACCCAATCAAGAAAAGAAAGAAAGAAAAAAAAAGTACTCCAACTAACAGACAGCTTAATATATAAACAGTCAGAGTATAACCCATCAAAAAATACTCTCAATTCATTACTTACAAACACTAAGCGTTTTAGAATGTCTGAATCCAGAAACCCAAAAAAAGCACCTATTTAACTACCTGGGTTGCTTGTATTTTCGAAAATCAAGTCAAAATGAACAACAATATCAAAAACCCACATTCATAATCAAACACGACTCATTCACAAACTTTTTTTATTTTATTTTATGTAACTACAAAATAATTGAAAGAATCAATGATCAAAATTCAAAAGAATAAATCACAAGCCAATACATAACATATGAATAGTTTTAATGGAAAACCAACCTCGGAAAAAAAAAAAAGACTGATCTCTCTGTCTTCGTCCGCGAAAGGCTAATCTCCACACTATGAATGAGCAAAAACTCGAAACCCACAAACCAGTCCGAAGCAGTAACTCCTGATAAATTCAAAAGCCCTCATTTTTTTGGTTGTTTTGAACATTGTCTTTTGAAAGACATGAAAACTGCTATTTAAACAGAATTTATGTATTGGACTTGGATCAGATGGGCTTGGCCATAATGGACCTTTCCCTAACCCAAATATATATATATATACAAGTTTAACTACAATTTGTTGGAACTGTAATTTTTATTTTATCCAAATTAAATTTAATCATTTCGTAGGATTGTTTTGACTAATAAATTATATAGTTGAATTTAATTATTTTTTCAAAAAGATGTGCTACATTTATTAATAAATTCAAATGATTGAATTTAATTGAGAATCTTATGTGGTAGATTTCAGTTAGTTCAACTAGTAAAGTCTATGATAGTTATATAAGAGATTTGGGGTTAAATTCTCTCCTACACCAAAAATTGATTGACTTCTTGGTCTGATGATAAATAGTTATCATTAGAAACAGATATCATAGGTTGAAACTCTCTCACAAAAAAAAAAATCTTATGTGTAATATACAATATTTAAGAAAATATAACGAACTTTACACAAAAATTAATTTAATATCTTGTTGCACAGACCACTGCCCTTTTTTTTATAAGCACAAACCATTGCCTTGATACTCTTGCTCATGCAAGCCATTCAACTGAACATTGGCTTCCATATAAAAAAATTAAAAAAAAAACCTGAACATCGACATTAGTACCTCTCACTAAAAAAGGCTAGTTCTACGTAAATGAAACACGATGTTGAGCAATGTAATCTTCCCTAATCCTGAGAAATATTATATGGAATTTTCTGTTTCTTTTATAATTAATTTAATACTAGGCGGACTCGTTTTTATACTTGAACTCTAGGTTTCACTACTATTTATGCTTTCATAAAAAATGTAACTAGAAATGTAACTGGCTTATAATTTCATCGTTTCAATTTTTCAAATTTGGTCCTATTTGGTCCATTCTGTCCACTTTCGTCTTATTTGGTCTTATTTAATCTACTTCAGTCCACTTTGGTCCTATAAGGCCCACTTCGGTTTATTCTGTTTATTTTGGTCTTATTCGGTCCTATTTTATGCACTTCGGTCCAATTTGGTCCACTTTGATTCTATTCGGTCCATCTGTCCACTTTAGTCTTATTCGGTCCACTTTAGTCTAATTCTGTCCATTTTGGTCTTATTCAGTACTATTCAATCCACTTCGGTCCACTTTGGTTCTATTCGGTTCATTCTATTCACTTTCGTCCTATTCAGTCCATTCTGTCCACTTTGGTCTTATTCAGTCCTATTCGGTTTAATTCGGTCAACTTTAGTCCAATCAAGTCAACTTTGGTCCTATTTGATCCAGTTTGGTCTTATTCACACCTATTCGGTCAACTTTGGCTCTAATCGTTCAAATTTGGTCATATTCTATTCATTCGCTCTTATCTAGCCCACTTCAATCCATTCTATCCACTTTGGTCTTATTCAGTCCACTTTGATCCAATTTGGTCAACTTAAGTCTTATTCTATTCACTTTAGTCCTATTCACTCAAGTCCTATTATATTCACTTTGGTCCTATTTGGTCCACTTAAGTCCATTTAGTTTCTTCAATCCATTTTTGTGCGCTTGCATAATGGGAGAAGATGGGTTTGGAATGAGAGCACATATTCTAAATTCAAATTTGTTAAATATATATATATATATATCTTAAACTTGTAATATTAAAATCTTAAACATAACATTTATAATTATTTCACTCTTATTGAGTCACGTTAACATAACATTTCGATTCACTTTAGTCTGGCTAATTTAAGTGAAAGTCTTTCTAAAATTGAAATATATGAATATACAAATGTAATCTTTTGAATAGTTACTCATTTGTTTTAATGTCATTATTTTTAAATGAATTACATAAGGTTGATTATACCTTCAAGCAAAAGATATATATATATATATATTTATATAAGTTTTATGTAATGAAACATATAACGTATTTTGCATTCACTATTTTTTATTATATTAGTTTTATATAATCACTATTTAACCTATAAATTTTACATTATATTCTTTTATAATAATTATATTACATTTTCCCATGCATAACATGAAATATTTAATAGGGAAAGCTAATAAAATGTATGCACATGAGAGCGTTACCTGCATTTCTCCACCTCCCTTAACCCAGCAATGAAAAAGAAAATGAATCCGTTCACACACAAAGGGATGAATCCCACATAACAATCCAAAATAACCGCAATATCAAGGAACATCTATCCATCCCAACTAGCACCATATGGAAGCTCCATAAATCGAAGTAGATTTTACACTTCTAAGAGAATTCACTCACAAACATGGGCAAACAATTTTTAACAAAATGCTGGGTTTTAGAAAATGAATTGTACGCCATATACGACTCACAGCAGCTTCCATGTAAAATTGGAGCAGAATACAATAATTTAGCTCAAATGGCCCCTCCTTACCTAACAAGAGTAAGGCAAAAGATGAGGCTGTGACCCACTGAATATGAGTGTAACTTACAAATAAAAAACAGACAGCCAAATTGAACAAACAATACTTTGATACCAAGACCAATAGACCACTGAGCCTCTACAAGAGTAACCACAAAAAATTAGTTACAGGGTAGTATTCAAGATAGCAATAATCAGTTCATCTTGTTAAAATGAAAGATCGATCATGAGAAGAAACAATTGAGGATCCATGATGTAAGCAATTACAATAGCTGGGATCATGCAACACAATCACATAAAATAGAATCGGATGTCTCTAGACAAAACAGCAAAGGATTTAAACTTTAGCCTAAATTAGTTGCAGCCTTACGCATGACTGAATGAAGTTCAAGAACAATGTGTAAACAATAAGAAAAACACAAAGCACTTACATCCATGATGTAAACAATTATAACAGATGCATCCAAGTCTCTTTTCCTCTTAACAATTGTCTGAATACAAGAAAGCACTTTATTTATTTTAAAACAACTCAGCATGATATATGTCACTTGCTCAAGAACACATGACACTGTTTTTGTATTTGCTAAATTATTTATCACAAATTCATATCTGAACAACTTGTAATACACCTTTCTGTTTTCACCTAAACAACTCATGTCACACATTGCATTAACAGCAGTAAGTCTTTACTCTAGCCAAAAAATTCCCCAGCTCCTCAACAACCCACCCCTCCCCCCTTTGCACGCACACGCACTTTCTCTCATAACTGGACTTGAACTTGGAACAAAGCAAGTTTGAGGATGAAAAATGTAACTAACAAATAAAAAATGCAAACAAATTAGGTCACTGTGTGATCATTATGCAATTGCTGCACTATGCACTTCCCTTTTAACCAGGTCCCACTTTTGTAACATCCAAGTTTTATCTGTATATATTCTACAGATGGGAGGACCTTCTAAATGACAGTTCCTGAACTTGAACAAGAATGAGTACCAAAGCCCTTAAAATGAGTCTCTTTTCTGAGCTGTGGCTTCTCGACCACAACCAAAGACTCCAATACTCGTTCATTTCATACAATACTCGTTCATTATGCAGGTCCATTTTCAAATAAAACAATAAGTTTGGTTCCAAAGATCTCAATTGTGCACAATTTTTCAGTTATAATAAAATTTACTTGTATATAAAAGATAGGGTTGAAATAAAGGGCAAATGTCAACTTGCCTAGCCACTTAAATTCTGGTAGAGTTAAAATAACAATTGTCCAATCAAAAGTCAAAGTAAGGTGTGATGGTAAAACATGGTCCAACTAGGCCTCGTGATAGGTTTAGTGACTTGCAAACACGAATTCAAAACACTATCCTAACTTACTTTCACCACAAGAAAGCTGGTTGCAGGATTTGTCCACTTGGTTGACATGAATTTGACTCAAGCCATTAAGATAAACAGCTTATATAGCAAGAACTTTTGCATTTTGTTAAATTCTGTAGAGCAAAAGAAATCCATATACTTTGTGCTGCTCTTTCTTGTAGCCATCTGAACATGCAGAGCATTCCAGATAGGCGCCATATGAGAGCTCTGCAAATCAAAACAACATAAAAATTCTGCAAATACTGAGAGAATTTGCTCACAAACAAGTTAAACAGAAAATTGTTAGGTATCTTGGAATGCACACAAATTATGAGACTTCACCATAGTTTTAATATATACTCAGTGTAACCAACTTGAACAAGCAATATCAGTCTCAAAATTGCATGCACCAACATCACAACACCATCCAGTAATACAATTGCATACAAAGAGCATGTATCAGGGAGCTAGGTGTCTTTTTTATAGCAACAAAATGAAAGGAATTAAATTTCTGTGACAGAATTTCCACAGATAAATTATATTTTAGTTACAAAATTTCAGCCATGGAACCATTTGCTGAATTATGCCCATTTATTAAGCAAGAACAGATCACAATAGCCTAGCAGATGATTATGCATTTTGGAACTCAAGCTAGAACGTTCAAACAAATAAAAGATAACTCAAATTACCAAAAAAAATTAATATGGGCTAATTGCAATCTTGGAGCTCAACTAAAGCAAGTAATTTAACAAGGTTATTCTCTTCTTATTTTGAAGAATCCAATGATCCCTTGTATAGCTTCAACAGCTCAGAAGCCTCCTCCTCATGAAACATAACAAACTTCTGCAAAAACGTCTTTTCAGGGCACTCAAAATACGCATGCATTTTAAAATTCTTCTTCACCAAACCTTTTGATAGCAAAACTTGAAGAACCAAACCCCTAGGAATCAATCTCTTTTCCAAGCTCAAAGAAACAAGTATTGAGCGTTTCTGAATGAGGGAAGACTCCATACCCATCTTGTTGACAAGAAAATCCATTACCCTCATAAGCTTTTCCTCAGACACCGTCATACACCATGGATGATTTCTAAATGCCATAGAAACCTCATCCTCAGTCCAACCCCATTTCTTATAAACATTGAGCTTCCTTTCCCATGTCGATTTGCTCATTGACCGCACAGCATGTACTGCCTTGGCAAACTTCATCGTTGAAGGATTAAATCCCATTTCTTTTACTTCCTCCACAGCCTCTCTAAACTGAACAGGATTAACCCTGAATGATCTTGGCTGTTTTTGAAGTATAGAAATGACAATCGACTCCGGAACTCCACTCTCTCTCAATGTATTAATATTGGGCACCACATAAGTTTCAAGATAATATGTAAACATACCCGGACATCGTTGTATAGCTTGAAGAGTCTTATCCTCAGACTGAAGCAAACTTTTAAACAAATCAAAGGAAGGGATAATTTGTTTCTCTAAGCTTCTTTTAAAAAGATCAGGGAACACAGTAAACATTTTTGCGAGGTCAGGACTAGGAATCCCTTTAGAGGAAAAGAACTCCATTTTGGGCAAAAGGGTTTTCTCAGGATTACATGTGAGCACTCCTGGGCGTCTTCTAACAAGATTCGAGATCTGGGTTTGAGAGAACCCACGGTTCTTCAAAAATTTAACCACAGCATCTGCTTTTTCAGAGATTTCGAAATGAACATATTTGGAAGCTGAAAAAGCAGCTTCTGGTGTGAACCCAAGTGAGTTTATGAGGTAAGAGACAGCAAATGGTTGCTGATTTGAAGTGCTGGAGACGTAGTATTTCAAAGATAAAGATGGGTTTTGAAGAAAACCCAGTTTGTGAATTAGTGTTGGAGATCTACTATTAATGTGTTTCTCACCATTTAGAATGGTTTTGCAGAGACAATTAAACATGGGTATTGAAAAACGCACCTGTTTAATTGTGTAGAGGCAATGACTTCTGTGCCTGACTGAATTTTTGAACTCCACAAGTAGTAGAAAAACTGAAAAAAAATGGAGCTGGGAAGGGATTTTAACTAAAACCCCCTTGAGGAATTGAAAAGAGGTCTATGGTTTTTTGACAAAGAACACGCAGAACAGACGTCGTTTGTGACCTATGCAAAGAACACCCAATATTTAATTTGAATGAATTCTGTAATTCTTTTTCTATTTGTACTATTTGTACAATTTGTTATGTTATTTTATAATCAATTGATTTTTTAGACTGATTCTCAAAAAAAAAAAATTTAGACTTTTAAAAGTGGGAAAAAAAAAACTAAAAAAAAAGGACAAAATTGAAGACAAGTTAAACTTAGAAGGTGTAATTAACCATTTTTAAAAAAAAAATTCAAAAAAAAAAAACTCAAATTTTCAGTTTTGTATATTAAATTAACACAATTTAAAAAAAAAATATACGCAAATCAGTATGTTCAATGTACACAATTTTTCAAAAAATATACATAATATAGTACATTAAACTTACTTAAATTTTCAAATAATGTGTATAATTCTATATATTCAATTTACAAAAAACTTTAAAGAATGTGTACAATTCAATATATTCAATATATATAATTTTTCAATTCTATAAATACTATGTACACAGTATTTAATATAATGTACACAATTACAATCAATAGGCACAATTTTTCAAAAATATATACAATTACATAAATTCTGTGGGGGTGAAAGGACTCAAGTGGGCATATGGGTCTTTGGACTGTAACATGGAGGGCCGACCTACTCCAGAATTAAACTCTATGAATTGGCCCATATGCCGAGGATCCGAGGATACAGCCGAGAACGAGCTTCTCCGCGGATAAATCCAAGAGAACTCAAAACTTCATTATGAAGGTCAAGGTATAACTCTGGAAAGACTAATGGTTAAAAGGGGATACCCTAAACCTTCTAGATGTACCAGTGCTGGAGAAAATATCAAGTGCAAAGGCTGCCACCTCCGCATTAAAGGCTCTGCATCTACCTCCCTGGCCGCATTAATGGGGAAGGGACCCCTGAACAGTAGGGCTGAAACTTCTAGTCACTGTCCAAAAAAGCATCAGGGAAGGAAGTATTTAAGGGGGGTGAAGGCCAAAGGGAAAAGGAGGTCGGGAACTAAGAAAGAAATTAAGAATTGTAACCTTTAAAGAAAGAAAGAGAAATAACATAGAAGTAGTCCTCGGCTCACACCCGAGGAGGTCTATTTGCAATTATCGTTTATTGTTTACAAGTGTTTGTAACTTTTAGTCTGTCATCAAGTTCTCAGTACTTCTAACCTAAGTTTCAAGCCCACACTCTACAAATTTCATTGTTTAAGGCTCATTGGGCCTGAGCCCGTAGTTGTTTTTGGGTCCAGGTGCAATTGTGCACTTACAAATTCAATGTACACAATTTTATTTAATAAATTCACATGATTTTTAAAAAAATATACACAATTCTATACATTTTAAGTACTCAAATTTTCAAATAATTTACATCATTTTGTTTTTTCAACATATATAATAGTTCAAAGAATTTACAAAAAAAATTCAATATTATTGTGTGGGTCTTTTTTGCAAATGTTGGGCTAGGTCGCTTGCTGCTACACTAGGCCCAAAGATTTCTAGATCAAGGAGTTGGGACCGGTTGAAGAGCAACTCTCCTTGGTCCAGTTTGTGCGCAAACGATGCCCCTGTTAATCAGGCTTTAATCACATACCCATGGCAGACAGAATTATTACATTAACTATGGCAGGCATATACAATAATGAAAATTCCTTTACGATTCAGACAAAAGTGAATAATGGGCTTTGATAAAGAATGCCCGTTTTATGAAATAACAACAAGAGGGTAGGTATTGAATGAACAACAATAAGCTTATTAAAAGAAATAAATATCAATCTGCCGCATCAAGTTGCGTTGTCAAATCTAAGTCAAGAAGGGGAATCACCTTTTCAACGCGATTAACCTCTATGAAGGAGAAATTAACTACTTTGAAGGGGCGAGTCTGAATGACTTGTGTTTAGTTACTAGAGAACATGGGTTGGAAAGGGAAATGGAGATTGACCCATTCGGTGCATGCTTACCACTTTGCTCTCTCTATTTTTATTACTCTTCTCTCTATTCCTTAGTTCTTTCCTTTTGTTCTCTTCGTTTTTACTCTCCTTTCTATTTTCTCTAATTCTGTCTCTCTTTTCCCTTAGTTTTTTACTCTTACTTCCTTTTTAATTCTAGTGATTTTACCCTCAGAGGTTGTCGTTCCTCCTGCCGTGCACAACAAAGGCTCCTTATATAGTGCCAGTCGTGGCGGGCTTTTACCATTTTAGCTCTTAATCGTTTTTGTCTGGTGCGGGTGTCCTTGCCGACCATTACTGACTGGCCAGTTACCCAGCCAGCACCACTTACTTGCGCTGGCCGTGCCATCCCACCTCACCAGACAAAGAAGGCTCTTTTGTTTGTTTGCCTGTTGTGGCATTCCTACCTGTCACAGTGTAAGTACTTTCCTTCTCTCCATCCCTCATGGCATGCACCTAGTGGTTCCAACTCAGCTTTACCTCTTTTGGGTGATATGTCATCCCAGCAGGATATTGCCTCCATAAGAGCTTAAGCAGGAAACACGAAAATGGGTTTTTCCCCCTCCCCATCGCCAGACCATGCCCTCTTACCTTTGACCCATGACCCACCATTTCCTGTATTGGCTGAGTACAAGCTGGTGGTGTCTAGGCCTTGCACGGCCCTTACCTCCATGCTCGTCCAAATTCTGTCTGCTGCTCATGTGTTTGCCGCGGTCTGAAGGTACCTCTGCCTATTTTGCCATTCGTCTTTGACTTCTTATAGCGTGGCCTGCTTTCCCTGACTTCTCATTTATGACCTGCTTCTTTACGGGCTGGGTTTTGCCCGATCATGGGCTTTTCATGCTTTATTCTCAGCCTTGTTATTTGCTTCCTGCCACATCATTCTGTTATGCCTGCTGTGAAGTTTGCGCGACCCAAGTCTACTGGGCCTCTTCGGGCTTTTCCATTCATTCCTTCTTTGAAGGCCCAATAAACTCATTGGGCCCTTTACTACTTGCGGGCTCCCTCGTCCCACCTACTCTCCTTTGGCATCCTTGGCCCGTTTACTTTCTTGAGGCATCCTCGGCCCTTTCCAATTCTATGCTTCTCATGGGCTTTCACTAACTTCTTGGACTTCCCTAGCCCAAGTGCCTCATACTTCATCCTTGGGGCTCATGGATTCTCCATTACCCCTTACTCTCTTTACTTACATTGCTTTGGGTCTTCTGTGACAACCGTGACCCATTCTCACTTTTCTACGTCCATACTGCTCATGGGTTTGCTATTTCTTTCTTTCGGGCTTTCTTAGGCCCATTTACTACTTCAGGGTTCATTTGTTTGCTTTACGGACCCATGATCTATTATTCCTACCACTTGGGCTTAATGGCATTTTCATCCCACTCTCTTCTGCCCATGTCTTTGGGCTTTTCCTCCTAATGGGCTTCTAAAAAATGAGCATCTACAATTATATATTCAATATACACATTTTCTCAAAGACTGTACACAAGTTTTAAATTTCATACATTCTTGCATATACATAATGTTGTACATTCAACGTATACATTTTTTTTCAAGAACTGTACACAAGTTTTAAATTTCTTACATTCATTGCATATAATTTTTCAACGAATATTCACAATTTGGTACATTTATTATACATAATTTTTCAAAAATATTACATGAGTTTGTATATTTGATGTATACAATTTTTCAAAAATTGTACACAATTATGCATATTTAACTACAAAATTTTTTAAAGAATGTACAAAATTTTGCATATTCAATTTATACAAATTTTCAATTATATACATTCAAGGTATACAATTTTTCAAAGAATGTTACATTCAATGTGCATAAGCTTTCAAAGAATGTATACAATTTTTTACAATCAGTGTACACAATTTTTAAATAATATAAACAATTATATATACTCTATGTAAACAAATTTCCAAAAAAATTGTACACAATAGAGATATCAATAGTTAGTTGGTCATTACATTGTTAAAAATTAAAGTTCAATTATGAGAAGAAATTGAGGATCCAAAATGTCAGCATTTACGATAGCTAAGATCGTGCAATACAATCAGAACAATTAGGCCAAGTAAACAATCACATAAATTAGAATAGGATATCTCCAGCAAGCCAAAAAAAGAAAAGAAAAGAGAATAGGATTCAAACATTAGCCTAAAGTGATTGCACCCTTGGACATGACTGAGCAATTAAAGGAACAATGGGATCGATTAACACAACAAGGGAAACATAAAGCACTTGGATCCATGATTTAAACAATTCTTAACAGTTGTATCCAAGGATCTCTCCCTCTAAACAATTGTCTGAATAGAAGTAAGCACTTATTAATCATTAGTTCAGAAAAATCACAGCACTGTTTTTGTATATGCTAACTTATTTAGCACAAATTTCTCTCTATTAGCTGCAGTCAGACTTGGGCTAAAGCAAGTTGAGGATGAAGAATTCAAAGGGATTTTTAAGTAACAATAAGGAAATGCAAACAGATTTGGGTTCACTGTGATCACTATGAAATTGTTGCAATATGCACTTCACTCTTAACCAGCTCCCAATTTTGTAATATCCATGTTTTACATTCTGCAGATGGGGAACTTCCTATTTAACAATTCACAAACTTGAATAAGTTTTCATTACCCTCAAACATAGCAGTCATACTGAAATCTTTGGATAAAACTGAAGCCCTTAAAATGACTCTTCTGCAAGCTCTAGGTTTTCAGCCACAACCAAAGACTCCCATGCTCTTTCATTACTATTTCAGGCAGATTGGCATGCTTGAGTTGCATTATGCAGGTGTTCCAACAAGGGTTTGAACTGTGTAGAGTTTTCCACTCGTAATAAAATTTAGCTGTATAGAAAAGATGGGGTTAATATCTTATAAAAGGGCCAACTGACAACCTGCCTAGCAGCAATTTCCCAGTAAAAGCGTAAGACAGTTTAATTAAAAACTGTCCAATTAAAAGCCAAAGTATGTGATGGCAAAACATGGTCCAGCTAGACCTCTTGAAAGATTGAGTAATTTGCAAATATGAATTCAAAACCCTCTCCCAACTTACTTTCACCCCGAGAAAGCTGGTTACTGGATTTGTCCACTTGGTTGAGATGGTTTTGACTCTAGGCATTAAGATAAACAGTTTACAAAGCAGGTACTTTTGCAAAACTTTTTTTTTTCTTCTGTATAACAAAAGAAATCCATGCACTTGGTGCTGCTCTTTCTTGTAGCCATCTGAACAAGCAGTGCATTCCAGATAGGCACCCCGTAAGTGCTCTAAAATCAAAACAATGTACCAGCTCTGTAAATCCTGAGAGAATTTGCTCATAAACATTTAATACAGAATGCCGCTAGGTAATTTGGAATGCACACAATATATAAGACTTGAGACTTCACCGTAGTTATAAACTCAGTATAACCAAATTAAACAAGCAAAATCTGTCTTGCAGTTGCATGCACCAACATTACAACACCATCAAGTAATACGATTGCATAAAAAGATCATGTTCAAGGAGATAGATGCCTTTTTATGGGGGAAAAAATGAAAGAAGTAAAAATTCACTGACAGAAGCTCCACAGATAATTCATATTTTTAGTTACAAAAGTTCAGCAATAGAATTAGTTGCAGAGTTATTCCCATAAATAAAGCAATAACAGATCACAATAGCATAGCAGATAATTATGTGTCTCGTTCTGGAACTCAAGCTTCAATGGTCAGACAAATAAAAGAGAATTCATATTACAAGTAAAAAGAAAATGGATTAATTGCCATCTTGGAGCACAACTAAAGTAAGTAATCCAACAAGGTTATTCTCTTCTCATTTTAAAGAATCCATTTTTTCCTTGTATAGCTTCTGCAGCTCAGAAGCTTCCTCCTTATGAGGCATAATATACTTCTGCACAAATGTCCTTTCAGGACACTCAAACAAAGGATATATATTGAAGTCCTTCTTCACCAAACCTTTTGATAACAAACCTTGAAAAATAAAACCCCTTGGAATCAACCGCTTTTCCAAGCTCAAAGAAACAAGTCCTGGGCATTTGATAAAGAGGGAAGAATCCATACCCCTCTTGTTGACAAGCAAATCCATTACCCGCATAATCGTCTCCTCAGATGCCATCATACACCACGGATGCCTTCCAAATGCCAAAAAAATATCATTCTCAGACAAACCCCATTTCTTATAAACGTCAACCTTTCTTTCCCATGTTGATTTGCTCATAGCCCGCAATGCAAATACTGCCAGAGCAAACTTCAACCTGGAAGGATTGACAAGTCATTTGTGCTAAACAACCCAGTTGTGAAATTGGGCGGCAAAAAGATACTTGTTCTCGGCATTTGTCAACACTTCGCTCACCCTCTTTTGAGCAACAAAATGTTCTCCTTTTAAGTTGTCCCATCTTTGCTCGCTTTACAAATTGTTTCCTTACACTAAAGCCAATCCGTTGGGCATATTCTTTGTAAAATTCATATGCGCTATCATCACAATCAAACTTCATACCAATACATAACACATGGAAGTTTTAATGGGAAACCAACCTCGAGAAAAAGGCTGATCTCTCTGTCTTCGTCCGCAAAAGGCTAATCTCCACACTATGAATGAGCAAAAACACGAAACGCACAAACCAGTCCGAAGCAGAAACTCATGATAAATTCAAAAGCTCTCGATTCTATGTTGAAAAATCGAGTCCAATAGACTCGATTTCTAATTTCTTCCATAGTTTTGAAAATGTACTAACTAACAAAATGGTTTGAAAATCAGTGTTATTTTGAAAAAAAAAAAAAACCCTCATTTGGATTTTGGTTGCTTTGAACATTGTCTTTTGAAAGACATGAAATCTGCTACAAATTTATGTATTGGACTTGGATCAGATGGGCTTGGCCATGATGGACCTTTCCTTAACCCCAAAAAAAAAAATTAAAAGATAAAATTTCTTGGTATTGTAATTTTTAGCTTATCCCAATTAAATTTAATCATTTCGTAGGATGTTTTGACTAATAAATAATAAATTCTATCTTGTATTAAAAATAAAAAAAATCATCTTTTCAAAAAGATGTGCTACATATATTAATAAGTCCATATAATTGAATTTAATTGAGAATCTTATGTGTAAAATACAATAGTTAAGAAACTATAATGAACTGTACACAAAAAATTAATTTAATATCTTGCAGCACAGGCCACTGCCTTTTTTCTATTGATAAGCATAGACCACTGCCTTGATGCTCTTGCTATTGTAGGGCATTCGACTGAACATTGGCGTTAGTATCTCTCACTAAAAAAGGCTAGTTCCACATAAATAAAACATGATGTTGAGCAATGTAATCTTCCCTAATCCTAAGAAATATTAGATGGAATTTTCCGTTTTTGTTATAGTTAACTCACTACTAGCTGGACTTGTTTTTGTACTTTTTTTTTTGTTTTGTTTTGGCTTTAGAAAAATGGGTTGAGGTGGGTGACCAGTGTCAATGTGGCTTTCCTACCTAAGCGTGACCAAAGTATACCCGCTCCCAGGCAAAACCCCATACTCCCTCATTTTTATACTTGAACTCTAGGTTTCACTACAATTTATGCTTTCATAAAAAATGTAACTAGAAATGTAATTATCATTGTAATTGGCTCATAATTTGATCGTTTCGAATTTTCAAATTCAATCTTATTTGCTCTATTATGTCCACTTTGGTCCTATTCAATCCACTTCGGTCCAATTTAGTCTTATACGGCTCACTTTGGTCTATTCTATTTACTTTGGTCTTATTTGGTCCTATCCAATCCACTTCGGTCCACTTTTGTTCTATTCGGTCCATTTTGTTTACTTTGGTCTTATTCGGTCCACTTCAGTCCTATTCTTTCCACTTTGGTCTTATTCGATGTAATTCAATCCACTTTGGTTATATTCAGTCCATTCTATTCACTTTAATCCTATTCAGTCCTATTCAATCCCTTCTGTCCTATTCAGTCCACTTTGGTCCTATGTAGTTAAATCTGGTCTTATTATGTCCATTTGGTCCACGTAGATCTAATTTAGTCCTATTCGATCTATTCGGTTCACTTCGGTCTTATTTCGTCCATTTTTCCACTTTGGTCTTACTTGGTCTTATTCAATCCACTTGAGACTATTCATTTCACTTTGGTCCTATTCGGTCCATTTGGTATATTCAGTCCTATTCGGTCGAATTTGGTCCTAATCGGTCCAATTTGGTCCTATTCTGTTCATTCGGTTCATATCAGTCCATTCTATCCATTTTGGTATTATTCAATCCATTCGGTCTTATTCAGTTCATTTTGGTCCTATTCGGTCAACTTAGGTCCTATTCAGTTCACTTTGTTCCTATTCAGTCCACTTCAGTCCATTTGGTACATTCAATCCATTTTTGTGCGCTTACATAATGGGAGAAGATAGGTTTAGATTGAGATCACATATTCTAAATCCAAATTTATTAATTAATATATATATATATATATATATATATATATATATATATATATATATATATATAAAACTTAAATTTGGCTAATTTAAGTAAAAGTCTTTCTAAAGATGAAAGGTATGAATATACAAATGAAATCTTTTGAGCTGTTACTCCTTTGTTTTAACATCATTATTTTTAAATGAATTGCATAAAGTTAATGATACCTTCAACAATATATATATATATATATATATATATATATATATATATATATATATATATATATATATATATATATATCAGCCTTTTATTTTGTAATTATATGGCCTCAGTCGGCATTTCCCTTAGTTTGTAACTTAACAACCAACTTGATTGATAAAATAAAATGTAACTTGGCCGGTCGAAGTTGTAAGTTACATTTTATTTTATCAATCAAGTTGGCTGGTAAGTTACAGACTAAGGGAAAGGTTGACTGAGGCCATATAATTACAAAATAAAAGGCCGACTGAGGCCATCTGGCTACAATTGTAAAAATCGACTGAGGTAATACAAGTGTAGTGAAGTGCCATCTAATTACAAGTGCTGGGTTGTAAAGAGGAGGCAAAGCTGAGTAATCCTAGAACTGAGGTAATTGGAACTGCAATTGGACCTCTTCTAAATGGACCTACTTCAGAATGGAGTCCTAGCTACCTTATATAGCCAAAGGAAGCTTTGGAGTCTTCTGCCAATTGCTGAAATTACGGAAGGGGAATTGCTTTTAATTACCAGTGAAAACCTTTTCCACCGAAAGCTATCCATTTCTTCTGGAGTTTAGTGCTGACCACTGTTCATGAATAGTAATCGTTATTGTTCATGAATAGTATTTTTGTCTTTTGTCTTTTGTCTTTATCAGGCTTCTTTTGTTCGGAACTGTTCATCAATAATGACAGGTACTGTAGATGAATAGTGACTTATCTGGAATATTAACTGTACATCAATAGTGACTGGCACTGTAGATGAATAGTAGCCTGTCTAGAATTATTCTAAATAGTGACTTGTGCTATCCAGGGTTAATTGCTATCCAAATTATAACCATCATACGGATCTTGGGAATCCTAGAAGGGATCAATCGGACTGCGGTTAACTGAAGCTTCTGAAGAGGCAGGAGAAACCTTTCCTTCTAACTCTAGTTGTTCTGATCGGTGAATCAACTGCTGAGCAAGATCTTTTAATTCTATGCTAGATTTTTCGTCGATCTGGACGGAGTCTAAACTAGACTGGGATCTTGTGACCATTCTCTGAACTGGAGGAGGAAAGTCTGGAACTGATTGATGATTTGATCAATCTTAAGGCTATCCATCCACGTTGTCATTTCTTTAATCAGTATCATAAGCATCTGATGAGTATCCATCATAAGGAGTCCATAAAGGATCATCATTGTTATCATGCTCATGATAAATTGCATATTGGTTGCATAATCCACAGTATATCAATAGTTCATAATCTGGTTCCATTGTAATGAATTGACTGGGATTAATATAACCACTCCTGTGGAAATCTGGGATTGTAGTGGAGTAAGGCTTGGTAGTAAAGACAGAAATTCTTCCCGTGTTTCCTACATGATGATAATCTTTCCATAGATCTTGAACAGTTTCAAGGACTTCATTGGTGAAGTAATTTCTCTAACAATCTGCAAGAGCATATGGATTATCGTACGACAAGTAGGAGTTTCCTTCATACCAGGGGCCTTGGTGAGTGTACCCATTGATGAGTACTAAGTGGTTGGAGGGTTGGACATTCATCCAGTTGTTTCTATCCTATAGTGGGATTGTGCTCCAGCATCTAATAGAAACAAAAGGACTTTTAATCTGAGTCACAACCTGTTTGATGATTTGTGGAAACTGGATGATCTGATGATGGCTTGATAACTTAATCATTCTTATGAAGCCATATTCAAACATTCTCGACAACCAGCTAGGATCCCATTCCGTGTCATTAGACCCAGTTCATAAGAAGTCCTGGAAAGGGATGCTTTTGTTCATATACTCTGAGACTGCTCCCAAAGTAGTCTTCCTAATTTGCTTGGACAAAGATGCCATCTGTGTCATCTGAATTGTCTCCATAGACTGGGAAAGTAGTAGTAACCAATATTTTGAAATGTTCAAACCATTTGTCAGATGATTCAAACATTGCCTTGGATCCTAAAATACTTATTTGTATCTCAGGAAGCAAGTTGGCAACAACACTTCTTAAAGTAGCTTGAGTCTTAAGACTAAGTCTTGCATAATCAGTGCCTATAATAGTCTTTTTATCCATGGAATGGATATCCTCTTTGCCAGAGAGTTGACTAGTGATTGCCTCATTTCTTGCCTCAAGGTTAACTAGGTGGATTTCTAGTGCTTTAAGGGTTCTTTGAAAAAAGCGATGGAGTGAAGGCTGATTGGAGGTTATCAAGGATAAATTTAATGGAGGGTGGTAAATCTGTATAGGCTCCATCATTGAATTGTAAATTCCTGGATAAAACTTCCTTTAAAACAATGACCATGTCACCACTGGAATATGTCACCTCTACCGAGACAAATTCCTGAAGGGATGTTGATCCTCTTTGGTTTCCCTTAGAGGATGCACCTTCATGCGTTACAAAAGACTGTCCTGCTGGAAGCCTCTTGTCTTAAGGATAGCCCTTTGCGGGTGCTTTCTCCTTGTTTTTCTTCTCTGCCGAAGAAGTCATTATCTACTTACTAGTGATTTTAAAAATTGCTTTCTCCTTAACCTGCCAAGAGATATTTGGACATGTTGAGATTTTCAAATGATTGTTTAAAAAATTCTTATTCTTGAAAACAAAGGATGCTGAGAAGCAAATACGTTTATGATGAATGAATGATGATTTTTGGGATTGAATGGAGCCAAAAGGATCATCAATTGAAATGAATGAATCAAGGTTCTCAGCTTGATCATTTAGGATGGTAGGAAAATCAAGGTTCTTTGCTTGATTGATACCAGATGAAGTTGTTGGTAGAAATGGATCAATGTTCTGGGCAAGTACAATGGGGTGTAATGGATGAAAGAGTTTGGGTAGTGACAGTACTGAGAGTTTTGGAGACAGAAACTTTCTAGAGGGTGCTCATCTCACAGGATTCTAGGCTCCTAAGGAACTTAAACTTTACCGGCTGACCAAAAGGATGGGTAGTGATTCCTTCACTATCTGTGATGAAAGGGTATAGCATACACATAAAAGGGTTTCCTAAGATGACCCTATCCGTCATGTTTTTGACAAGGACAAATGTGGTCTTGAAACATATGTTGTCCTGACAAATATAGGCTTTTGGGAATTTGAATTCAATCTGCATTTTTCCTCCACTTGCGGATGTCAATCTCTCTGTAGTTTTCTTGAAATACTTGGAGGGAATGATTCCTTCTTGAATGCAATTGAGATCAGCACCTGAATCTATTAAGGCTATGACCTTGAATTCAAAATCTTTGCTAATGACAATCCTAACTTTGGAATGCCATTTCTAAAAGTTAATCCTACTGATAGTATCTAAGAACTTCTCACTGGACGATTCTTGGGCCATATCAGCTGTAGGGTTAACCGTTTCATCTACTTCTTCATCAAAAGGATTCTGATATGAGGGACCTTCCTCATTGCCTTAATGAGAAGTGATTTCCAATTGTTGGACTCTTTGGTTGAGGAAATTGTGATCAACCCTAAGAATGGTTATTGCTTGTTTTAGGGTTCTAATTTCTGATTTTGTCTCCTTAGCTTCCTTTTGAAGGTCATTGATCGTGACTTCCTTCTTGGACTTGGTGAGCCTATTGTAGATTTTTTCTAAATCTACTTTGGGTTGCTGGATCCTTAGTTCAGGTTTATTGGTTTCCTTTACTAAGGTTTGGTGAAATTGGATAAGCTTCCGAGCTTTGATGACTGGGTCTTCAATTGCATCTATAAGGTCTAGAAGATACTCTTCTTGCTTAATGAGGACATTGATAGTTTTGTTCCTACAACAACTATCTTTACAAGGTATGGGTTCATCTGGGCCACTAGAGGTATTGGAGGAGGCTCTAGAGGTTTCATAGGATGTCTGATATAACTGTTGGATCTCTTGGTCACTAGAACTACTTGATGACTCACTATTAGAATGGTCAAGTTCTAATAACTTAAAGATCTTATTCTTGTTGGACTGGTCATTAACAAGGGTGTTGATAAGGGATTTGGCCTTCGCTTTACACTCTTTTCTAAAATGACCTCTTTTTCCGCAATTGAAGCATTTTCCTGATGCTTGTGGAATGGGTTCTCCTATTCTCTTAGACTTTCCTTTCTTATAGAAATCAGTAGTCTTGTACTTCTGTTTTCTATAATACTTGGATTTGGTTTTCTTCCTATGGAATTTCTCAGAGGATTCCTTTCCTCTGTATTTGGATTTCCTTTTGGAAGGGTTAACTGAGGGTAAGCCATACTGTGTACAAAAATGTCCAATTTCGTACTTGGCTTTGTTCTTGTTGACTTGGTTTTGGATTTTCAGATCTCTGCACATCTTCATTCCTTCACTTCGAATGGTGCTAGAGATATCTCCATAGGTTAGGTTATCATAATCTATGACCCCTAAGGGGCTGCAAAGGGTTTCTTTGACTTTCTGGCCAAAGAGTGTGGGTAAGTCATCGATGAACTTCTCCTTCCAATATGGAGAGTTACAATCGCTCTTATGCATGACTCAGGTAGTAAAGACATCTTCGTACCACCTGTAGTCACCTAGGGTTTTGCATCTAAGGTTACTCAACTGTTCATAAATCCTAGGTGTGATGTTGCTGGGTTTTCCTACGAAGTGTTTCATAATCGTATAGATCAAGGTTTTGACTCCATCAGGAATTCCTCTATCTATGCTATCAAAGATGGGGGTTCCTTCCTCATCTTTTTGGATTGCATGCTTGATATCTTCCTTAGATTTTTCTGTTAGGCAGTTATTCCACCATTGCAGAAGTTTTCCTGTGAATCCTAAAGCTATCATCTCAATGACCTCTTTGTGAGGACGACCTTCGTCCAAGTAGTTATTAGCTACCATGGTCATATGCTAGATCTTGTTTAGGATTTCCTGTTCTGATAAACCATCTATGTTCTATTCATAGAGTTTACCAAAGGATACTGAGAATTGGTTACTAACATTCCTTTCCTCGAACTGGAGGTCAGGGGGTGTTGGTCTAGGGTACCAATTCTTGGTTAAACTGGTTGGACTTACTTTGGGGTGGTAAAGCCTTTTTACCTGTAAATCTTGAAACTGGTTTTCTAGTTGTTCTATTTCTTTGTCAGACTCTTGGAAGGCTTGACTAGAACTACTAGAGGTTGTATAAATGTCTAGGACATTGAGCTGGGGATTCTTACTGGTAGAAACCAGTGAAAGGGTGACTGGTTCTTTCTTCACTAGTTCTTCTAGTTTCTAAGCGACAATTTCTAAGGCTGTTTTGTCCTTAGGTCTGAGGCTAGTGTGTCTGGTTGTAGGTAGCTTGACTAGAGGCTTCTCTAAGGTTTGGATAGGCTTGCTAGAGTTTCCTGGCTGGAGGATAACCTAGTTTTCGATCCTATCTTCTATCCTATCAAGTTGTTTTCCTATAACATCTAAACATTGGTTGGTGTAGTTATTTTTCCCTATCACCTTTTTGACTGGTTTTTCCTCAACTATGGGAACCTTGAAAGGAGAGGCTACTACATCATTGTTACAGTGTTTAAAGGTTATGGCTTCTAGGGGTGGATGGCTGGACCGAACAACTTCTTTAGTTGGTCCCTCTTTGGTCCAAGCTTTGGTAATGACATAAGACTGTTTGTGCCTTTGAAAATAGTTTTCAAAGTATTCAAAGAAAGGGACATTGTTGGATATTTCTTTGATGAATGCTTTCCATCCTTCCAAAACTTCTATCTTTTGCTCTCTAGTATGGTTGGCTCTATAGGCTTCTCTTTTGACTCTATTTTCTTCAGAATCAAACTCCTTTCCTAAAGCTACTAGGTCAGGGGTGAAGTTTCTTCTAATTACCATGAGCTGGTGATCTATTGGGGGGTACTGGTGTTCTTGCTGAAATGGTTGTTCTATATCAGTCCCAAATGGGGATGGAGGGGATTGTTCTCTGTTGTCTTCCTCATCGACAACTGAGTCCTATTTGGTTGTGTAGCATGGTGTGCTAACCTGAGATCTGGTCCTAACTCCTTGGAGTTCTAACCCTAAATCTCTTCTAGACTTTGGGCATGGTGCCAAAGGTTGGGTTGAGCTACACTGGGATGCAAGTTTATCCCTAAGAAGAATAGGTGAGTGTCTAATGGGTTGGTGTAGATCTATTGGGGATCTAAACCTTGATTCTTCTAGAGGTGATCTAAATCTGGATTCATCATATCCTACAGGGGTTCTAAACCTAGATTGGTCAAAGCTTAATCTAACCGTACCATCGGCTAGCTGTTGGACGAAATCTAAGTCTAGATTCTGATCTGGATCTTGGATTTGTAGATGATGATTCTCATTCTCTAGAGTCCAGTTTGTTGGAAAAGTGACCTCAAACCACTTCAGGGTTCTTGGGACCTGAATCTTGGCTTTAGGGTCAGTGGTTTGGATGAGAATGGTTTCTCTCATCTTTCTTTTATCATGTGCTTGAACGTTCATGTTCGTTCTAATGCACTTGTAATAAATCCTATATATCAAGGCTAACTGAGAGGTTCCCTGCACCATGAGGGTTCCTTGGGTCTTGATATTTAAGGTGAGAGTTTTCATGATATGCGGGTCATGAAGATGAACTGTGAAATTGGGAAAACAGTTAAAGTGAATTGGTCCGTTACTAAGACTGGACTGGATGGTTCCTAAGAGGTTGTCATCAAATCTTATGTGACGAGTATCTCTGAGGGCCATAAGGATTGAACAATTCAAACCTTCTCTGATCAAGGGTTTAACTTTGACTTGGACTAAACCTATGTGAAGGTAATTGTGTCCTTTTTTCTTATTTGCTTCTATAGCAGATGGTGATAACAAGTAGCATGTCTCATACTCCTTGTTAATTCCATAAACTTGTTCTATAGTTATAACATGGTAATCTGTCTTGAAAATTCTTTTCAAGGACCATAAGGACTTATAGATCTGGTTGGTGGGACTTTGGGGATATTCCAATCTCCTAGTTTTAGATCTACATCTAATAACTCATAAGACTCAGAATTAATAATTCCAGCATCTTGTGGAATCTGGGGAATCTCTAGGAGGGATGATCTAGAATTGGTAGAAGAGTAACTTCTAAACAACCTATTCATTGTTCTGGATTAAAAGCTTAAACAAACAATCACAACATAATCACCTCTATCCTCAAACTTCTGGATCTAACCTTAGATCTGAAACAGGGTATACAAACAAGACAATCACCTTATCTTGTGCAAACGCAACCTCCTATTGCCACAACCACTCCAAACTGCAGGACCACCCTAAAACACCTGACACACGGCTAACACGGGCTGACCAACACAGACCAGAAGGGTACCGGGACTTACTGGATTAACAAACAACATAGATCTAGTCTTACGAGTCTCAACAGTACACATCTGCAACAAACTTTGGGGTTAAACACAGAAACAAGAAGCAGCAGATTACTGGGATGTAAAGGTTAGTTTAAACAAATGATCACAGAATAAAAAACAGATATATTAAGAAGGAGGCTCAACCTACCAACGATATAGACAGAAGAAGATGATGAAATGGAAACAGATGAAGAATAAATAAATGGGAACGGAAGAGTTATCATGAAATAGATGTAAAACAAAATATGGGGAATGGGAGATATATCCATGAAAATAATTATAATGCTCAAAATAATTGGATAACTGTGGCGGTATAACCAGCCAACTTGATTGATAAAATAAAATGTAACTTACAACTTCGACCGGCCAAACTTGGCTCTGATACCAAAAGGGGCGTAAGTTACAGACTAAGGGAAAGGCCAACTGAGACCATATCAAAAGGGGGTTAAGTTACAGACTAAGGGAAAGGCCGACTGAGGCCATTTGGTTACAGTTGTAAAAACCGAATGTGGTAATACAAGTGTGTGTATATATATATATATATATATATATATATATATATATATATATATATATATATATATATATATATATCTGTGTGTGTGTGTGTGCGTGTGTTTTATGTAATGAAACATATGACGTATTTTGCATTCACTATTTTTTATTATATAAGTTTTATATAATCACTATTTAACCTATAATTTTTACAATATATTCTTTTAAAATAATTATATTACATTTTCCCACACGCATAACATGAAATTTGTGACTAGTCTATATATCTAAAAGCTGAAACGTAGCATTTATTGTTGCTACGCTCTAGTTGAGCCACATCAGCGTCAATGTCATTATCTTTTTTATTTTCAATTTTCCTATTATTTTTTTAACATTACTCATTCACTCTTTTTTATTTATTTATTAATATTTACACTTTCTCAAACCTTTCTCATTCCCTTACCTTTACATCTCCCCACTACCCTCTACTTTAATATCATGCTTCATCTTTCTCTTTATCTCCCTTTATTTTGTCTTTTCTTATTCTCACTCTCTTACTATAAATTTGTCATTTTTTTCTTTCATTTTATGCATAGTTTTCTCTATAAAAAAAAATGTTATTTCTCTCTCTCTCTCTCTCAATTATTTGGTAGTTTTTTTTTTTAGTTTTGGTGATTTTGAGCCTTTATGATTATTTAGTGTAATTTATGGTCCAATTTACAAATGATTTGATAATTTATGCACGATACAAGCTTAAAATGATAATTTCTATCATTTTTGTTTGTTGCAACATGGTGTCTCCAATGCAAAATTGATGAATATTAAAATTTCAGGTACATGGGTGCTCAAGAAGTGTTGGTACATTTGCAATTCAGATAGCTAAATACCATGGAGCAAGTGTGTTTATTACTACAAGTCCAATATCACTTTTCTTCTAATGCATAAGTTTGGTTTCCAAGTATTCCAATATTTTTAGATTGTGAGTGGCAATGAGTGATGAAAAAATGGTTGTTTGCAAGGATCTTAGGGCTGATGTGTGCATCAATTACAAGATAGGAGACTTTCTTAAAATGGTAAAGGAAGAAACACGTGTATTTTTTTTTTTAAATATTGAAACCTCAATTTTTCTCAATGTCTACAGAGATTGATGTTTTTCATTATTCTTTTTGCAATGATTATTAGGTGAAAAGAAAACAACTAACTAAATGTTCAATGGCAGGAGTTTAAGTTATTCTGCTTCTTAGGCTCTAAAGACTTTTCTTAATTTTTTTTTGTCCATTTTTCTTTTTGGATTCACAATTATGCAATTTTGTTCTCTCACCATATTTCATTATCCTTTATTTATTCATTATATTTTTGTTTTACATTTCATGTGGCATATCTGCTATAGATAGCTCCACATCTAATGGTAAAAGTGATTTTGTGGGGATAAATGTCCTATTGAGAAGTGATTTTTTTTTCTTCTAAGTAAATAGTTTCTTAGTATATACTTTTTTTATACCATTTTTCAACTTTCCATCTATTACTCCATCAAGCCAAATCTATTTCCATTTTCTATTCTCTCTCTCTCTCTCTCTCTCTCTCTCTCTCTCTCTCTCTCTCTCTTAATTAATGTTTCCTAACTTTTCAACTTTCCATTTACTATTCTATCAAACTCAATATGATAATAGTTCAAACTCCCTTCAAGTCTATGACTCTCCTTCTCCTCAATCAAGTAGCTATGAAAACCATTCAATTGCCACCCAATTAGTATTAAAAAAAAAAAAAAAACTACTGATTTGTTGCGTGTGAATATAAATAAATAAATATATATATAGTGAGTTTTTTTTTCTCTCTCCTATTCTCTAGGTATTCCCGATTAATTTTGTTGGCGATGTGCCATCGAGGATCTCAAGTGCCAACAACATTGGCTCCCATAAACCAACCAAAAAAACTCTCAAAGCTATGGTGAAGAATATAGTAAAAGAATTGTAGTAGGGTTTGGCTACTATAGTTTATGTGGTCGTTAACCAATGTTTAAAAAGTTGTGTCACAGATAGAAATGTATATTCAATTTTCAAGTAAATTGTAAATGTATTCACCATTATGGATAAAGTATTCCCTTTGTATATGCATAGCATAAATCAGTTTTTTTGTACATACATATTAGTTGTAACATGAATATTGATGCATAACTTAGTACAAAATATGTTACTCTTTTTTTGGTTTTGTATTGTAACAAATTTAAATATTATTATGGGATGCCTTTGCTGGAGGACTTTGCCTCAAAATCCATGAAGATCAATTGGATTTAAGAAAATCCAAGAAGACGTATGCTTGGTTAGCTATCTAAAGAAATTGAATTTGGATAAAATATGAAGAAGACCAATTGAATTAAATTGAGTTCCCTTTCATAAATCCTCTCTCTTCCTCTTATTGTTTTGATTTAAATTTTGTTTGAGTTATGACTTAGTTATTTTGAAAGTGAGAATTTGAATTTATATCAAAATACAATCTTGGCTATGTATGAATGTGCCTATTGGTTATTTTAGTAATATTAAGTGTAATTTTATAATGAGTTTTCATTATCATGATAGTATCGTTTAACAGAATGAGAAATTTAAATAATATATTTGAAACTAAAAAATTTTATTTATGAATAAAAAAAAATTGGGAAAACATAACGCAGTATAACATAATTTAGAAGAATATTAACCACCTAAAACATGGATAAATATCAATCGAATAAACCCAAAAATAATAGAATGATTTATTTGTAGAGATGATGGAAAATAATTTTAAAAAATTGTTTAATTTTTATGGAAAACTAATTATCTTCAACAAATTTAGGAGAACAAATTAGACATAATATCATAATTACAGAATACTTATCTATTCCCACGCATTGCGTGGGTCTGCAACTAGTTATATTTAATAGGAAAAGCTAATAAAATGTATGCACATGAGAGCCTTATCTGCATTTCTCCACCTCCCTTAACCCGGCAATGAAAAAGAAAATGAATACGTTTACACACAAAGGGATGAATATCACATAGCAATCCAAAATAGCAGCAATATCAGGGTACATCTATCCATCCCAACTAGCACCGTATAGAAGCTCAATAAATCGAAGTAGATGTTACACTTCTAAGGGAATTCACTCACAAACATGAGCAAACAATTTTTAACAAAAATGCTGGCTTTTAGAAAAAGAATTGCATGCCATATACGATTCACAGCAGCTTCCATGTAAAATAGGAGCAGAATACAATAACTTTAGCTTAAATGGCCCCTCCTTAACTAACAAGAGTGGCGAAAGATGAGGCCGTGACCCACTGAATACGAGTGTAACTTACAAACAAAAAACAGACAGCCAAATTGAACAAAAAATAGTTTAATACCAAGACCAATACATCACTGGGCCTCTACAAGAGTAACCACAAAATATTAGTTACAGGGTAGTATTCAAGATAGCAATAATCAGTTCATCTTGTTAAAATGAAAGATCAATCATGAGAAGAAAATATTGAGGATCCATGATGTAAGCATTTACACTAGCTGGGATTATGCAACACAATCACATAAATTAGAATCGGATGTCTCTAGACAAAACAGAAAAGGATTCAAACTTTAGCCTAAATTAGTTGCACTGTTACACAACTGAATGAAGTTCAAGAACAATGTGTAAACAATAAGAAAAACACAAAGCACTTACATCCATGATGTAAACAATTATAACAAATGCATCCAAGTCTCTCTCCCTCTTAACAATTGTCTGAATACAAGAAAGCACTTTATTTATTTTAAAACAACTCAGCATGATATATGTCAGTTGCTCAAGAACACACGACACTGTTTTTGTATTTGCTAAATTATTCATCACAAATTCATATCTGAACAACTTGTAATACACCTTTCTGTTTTCACCTAAACAACTCATGTCACACATTGCATTAACAGCAGTAAGTCTTTACACTATCCAAAAAATTTCCTGGCTCCTCAACAACCCACCCCTGCCCCCTTTGCGCCCGTGCGCTTTCTCTCTTAGCTGCACTCAAACTTGGAACAAAGCAAGTTTGAGGATGAAACACGTAACTAACAAATAAAAAATGCAAACAAATTAGGTCACCGTGTGATCATTATGCAATTGCTGCACTATGCACTTCCCGCTTAACCAGTTCCCACTTTTGTAACATCCAAGCTTTATCTGTATATATTCTGCAGATGGGAGGACCTTCTATATGACAGTTTATGAACTTGAACAAGAACGAGTACCAAAGCCCTTAAAATGAGTCTCTTCTCTGAGCTGTGGAATCTCGACCACAACCAAAGACTCCAGTACTCGTTCATTTCATACAATTTCAGGTAGGTTGGAGTGTTTGAGTTGCATTATGCAGGTCCATTTTCAACTAAAACACAAAGTTTGGTTCCAAAGATCTCAATTGCGCACAATTTTTCAGTTTTAATAAAATTTACTTGTATATAAAAGATAGGGTTGAAATAAAGGGCAAATGTCAACTTGCCTAGCCACATAAATCCTGGTAAGAGAGTTAAAATAACAATTGTCCAATCAAAAGTCAAAGTAAGGTGTGATGGTAAAAAATGGTCCAACTAGGCCTTATGATAGATTTAGTGACTTGCAAACACAAATTCAAAACACCCTTCTAACTTACTTTCACCACAAGAAAGCTGATTACTGGATTTGTCCACTTGGCTGACATGAATTTGACTCGAGCCATTAGGATAAACAGCTTATAAAGCAAGTACTTTTGCATTTTCTTTTTTATTCTGTAGAACCAAAGAAATCCATGTACTTTCTGCTGCTATTTCTTGTTGCCATCTGAACATGCAGTGCATTCCAGATAGACGCCATATGAGAGCTCTGCAAATCAAAATAACATAAAAATTCTGCAAGTACTGAGAAAATTTGCTCACAAACATGTTAAACAGAAAATTGTTAGGTATCTTGGAATGCACACATTATTATGAGACTTCACCATAGTTTCAATATATACTCAGTGTAACCAACTTGAACTGGCAATATCAGTCTCAAAATTGTATGCACTGACATTACAACACCATCCAGTAATACAATTGCATACAAAGAGCATGTATCAGGGAGCTAGATGTCTTTTTTATAGCAACAAAATGAAAGCAATTAAATTTCTGTGACAAAAGTTCCACAGATAAATTATATTTTAGTTACAAAATTTCAGCCATGGAACTATTTGCAGAATTATGCCCATTTATTAAGCAAGAACAGATCAAAATAGACTAGCAGATGATTATGCATTTTTGAACTCGAGCTACAATGTTCAAACAAATAAAAGATAACTCACATTACCAATAAAAAAGTAATATGGGTTATTTGCAATCTTGGAGCTCAACTAAAGCAAGTAATTTAACAAGGCTATTCTCTTTTCATTTTGAAGAATCCAATGATCCCTTGTATAGCTTCAAGAGCTCAGAAGCCTCCTCCTCATGAAGCATAACAAACTTCTGCAAAAATGTCTTTTCAGGGCACTCAAAATACGCATGCATTTTAAAATTCTTCTTCACCAAACCTTTTGATAGCAAAACTTGAAGAACCAAACCCCTAGGAATCAATCTATTTTCCAAGCTCAAAGAAACAAGTATTGAGTGTTTCTTAATGAGGGAAGACTCCATACCCATCTTGTCAACAAGAAAATCCATTACCCTCGTAAGCTTTTCCTCAGACACCGTCATACACCATGGATGGCTTCTAAATGCCATAGAAACCTCATGCTCAGTCCAACCCCATTTCTTATAAACATTGAGCTTCCTTTCCCATGTCGATTTGGTCATTGACCGCACAGCATGCACTGCTGTGGCAAACTTCATCGTCGAAGGATTAAATCCCATTTCTTTTACTTCCTCCACAGCTTCTCTAAACTGAACAGGACGAGCCCTGAATGCTCTTGGCTGTCTTGTAAGTATAGAAATAATAATTGACTCGGGCATTCCGCTCTCTCTCAATGTATTAATATTGGGCACCACATTAGTTTCAAGATAATATGTTAACATACCCGAATAACGTTGTAAAGCTTGAAGAGTCTTATCCTCAGACTGAAGCAAGCTTTTAAACAAATCAAAGGAAGGGATAATTCGTTTCTCCAAGCTTATTCTAAAAAGATCAGGGAACCCAGTAAACATTTTTGCAAGGTCAGGACTTGGAATCCCTTTAGAGGAAAAGAATTCCATTTTGGGCAAAAGGGTTTTCTCAGGATTACATTTGAGCAGTACTGGGCGTCTTCTAACAAGGTTCGAGATCTGGGTTTGAGAGAACCCATGGTTCTTCAAAAATTTAACCACAGCATCTGCTTTTTCAGGGATTTCGAAATGAACATATTTGGAAGCTGATAAAGCAGCTTCTGGTGTGAACCCAAGTGAGTTTATGAGGTAAGAGACAGCAAATGGTTGCTGATTTGAAGTGCTGGAGACGTAGTATTTCAAAGATAAAGATGGGTTTTGAAGAAAACCCAGTTTGTGAATTGGTGTTGGAGATCTACTAGTAATGTGTTTCTCACCATTTAGAATGGTTTTGCAGAGACAATTAAACATGGGTATTGAAAAACGCACCTGTTTAATTGTGTAGAAGCAATGACTTCTGTGCCTGGCTGAATTTTTGAACTCCACAAGTAGTAGAAAAACTGAAAAAAAAAATGGAGCTGGGAAGGGATTTTAACTAAAACCCTCTTGAGTTATTGAAAAGAGGTTTATGGTTTTTTGACAAAGAACACGCAGAACCGACGTCGTTTGTGACCTATGCTATGTAAAGAACTCCCAATATTGAGTTTGAACGAATTCTCTAATTCTTTTTCTATTTATATAATTAGTTATGTTATTTATGATTAACTGATTTTTTAGACCTTTAAAAGTGGGGAAAATAAAAACAAAACTTTAAAGGCAAAATTGAAGGCATGTTAAACTTAGATGGAGTAATTAAGTTCTTTTTTAAAAATAAAAAAAAACTTTCAAAGAAATACTCAAATTTCCAGTTTTGTATATTAAATTAAAATAAAATTTAAAAAAAATATATTCAATATACACAATTATTCAAAAACTGTACATAATTATTGTTGGGACACAATTTGTATCTAAGCCCAAAAGAGGAAGGGGATAGGCCCAAAGAGCCCAATATAATGAATTTGTAGAGAGTGAGTTTGAAATCTAAGTTCTAATGAGTTTGTATATCAATTGTAGTGGGCCAAAATGACAATAGAATAAAAATGAAACAATTTTATCTAAGGAAAATCGTCCACGGACTCAATTCGAGGAGGTTGGTTCTTCTATATATTTTACTTAATGACAAATTACAAATATTGTTCTTTAGTTTACAGTGTTTTTCCCTCCTTTTTCTCCAATTCCTTTATCTTAAGAGTCTTTTCTCCCTTTTATACCATCCTTCTTCCTCTCTCTACCCTCCACGTATGGATCAGATTGTTGGTCTGGATACTTGTCCCATTAGCACCTTCCTGAAACCTTTGGAAGTAGCTGTAAGGCTGAACACTGCTGCTCAGGTATCACTTCCTCATTAATGCGGCCAGAGAGTTAGCTGCAGAGCATTCAATGCGGTGGTAGCAGCTTTCTCTTAGATATTTCATAGCATTTCCTTGTCTTGTGCTCTCACTATGTATATCCTTACCTACAGAATCTCCTAGAATGTTGCTTCTGGGTGGTAGCCTGCGCCTTCTGACCTCTGCTTCGTTCAGCCGAGGAGACATCTCTCCTCGGACCTCTCTTCGGACCATTGTAACTTGACTTCTTTCTTTATTCATCAAAGCTGACCTAATGACGCTTATCCCGTCCTCGAACAATTAGGCATCCTCGAACTGGGCCCTCAGCCCAATATACACTATTGGGCCTATTATCCCTACAATAGCCCCTCGAAATCCTCCGTTCAAACTCCTCATGAGAAAAATGGGGATTTCGAAATTACCCCAATTATCCTAATCTCACCTTATATTAGTCCTATCTGAGTAAATACATTTTTAACTGCCCAACGCACGCTCTTGACGCTTCAGCATCCGAGACGTGCCTTCATTAAATTTTTGCGGCTCCATACTTCCCACGTTCTACGGCGCAATACAGATCAACGGCTAGGGATTTTCTTGAACTTCGAGCAGGAATTTTCTCGCTTATCTTCCTGCTTGATACAAATATCGTTTGAACGCTTCCTTTCCTTCACTTTTGCACTCATAAATATCAAGAGCTAGTCCGAGGAGAGTTTCTTTCTACATGTAAGTCCTTTCTTCCCTTTTTGCTTGCTTTTCTTTCTACTTTGCTTTACACAATCTCTTTTTCTCCTTGGCACCCCCAATCTTCTTTCCCCAACCCAGTATTTTCTTTCTTTCTTTCTTCACCCATGGGTAGATTCGCTTGTTTGGTAGACTCTAAGGAAAATATAGAGAGCTTTAAAGCCACATATAGGATTCCACCAGGAGTCTCGATTAGATAATGTAAGGAAGGGGAATGGCACGAGAAAAGGCAGGAGGGAGAAGTAGTAATCCCAATGATTATCTTTATAGAGGGAGGGATGAGAATCCCCATAGGCATGGTCACTAGGGATTACCTTAGGGCTTATAGATTAGCTTCTACCCAATGTGCCCCAATCATGTTTAAAATTGTAGGTTGCGTAGACGCCTTTAATGAGAAAATGGGCTTAAGTCTTACCCATCACGACGTCAATTGGGTCTATAACCTCCATCACTTAAAAGGGCAGGGATATTACCTAAAAACTAGGTACCTCGAGTTTAGACTCATTTCTTGCCTCCCTAATTCAAATAAAGACATGAATAAAGACTTTCTAATCATCTCCGGGGAGTGGCACGATGGCCTCCCTTGTCCAACAAGAGAAGGGAAACCAGGTGGGGGTATAGGCTTAGGTTTACAGTTTCAAATTAGTCTTTTGTTTTTCTTTGCCATACTCTGTATTTATCTTTCCTTGTTGGTGCTATTCTATTATTGACAATTTTTATTTTCTTAATGGTTTTCCTAATAAGCACGCCGCAGAATCGAACCGAACATAAGCCTCGTCAACAAGCAAAGTCTAGACCGAATACTCCAAGCTGAGGTGTTTGTCCATACAGACGATCAGCTACGTGCAGTGCACTTGATACTCGATTACACCTCGATCTCATCCAGCTTCCAATCAATAACGAATGTAATAAAAGCGAAAGACCCATGCCTGCCCTTAATCAACGTCCTCGTCCCTAGTTTCCTCAACCTAGGTTCGGGACCACAAGGTGTATTGAAGGTAGAACCCTTTCTTCAATACAAAGCCGAGGACGTAGCAACCCCCTCACAGCTATCCACTTCAAAGGGAGAAAGGAAGAAGAAGAAAAATAAAAAGAAGTGGTTGAAGTGACTAATTCTAAGGACGAGTTTGTCGTCTTCGACCAGCCTCAGCCTTCAGAGCCTCAGACCCACGAGCCCTATCACCTTCCCTCCGCCCAAGCAAGCAGCGCTCAAGGAGACACAAGCATTCTTAAGGTGATGGGAATACAACGCAAACCCAGGGGCAGCCTGATGGAAATGATGGAGTCCCAAGTTGGGAGTAAGGCGCCCAAGGCTGCCAGTCAAGCTAAACTCCTTCCTCTCCCTACTTCCCATGATATTCAGCAGGAAGCTGCAGACAAAAATAGGAAAAGGGACTAGAGGGGGAAGGACATGGTAGAAAAAGGCAGGGATGTTTCCTCCAAGGAAACTGAGCCTCAAAGAGGGGTCAAGGTAGCTAAGACTACCCAAACCAGGTCACAGACTGATGTGGTACTTGGAGAAAGAGAACGTGACCTTCGCACCAGGGTACCAAATTAGAATCCCCCCTTGGTGTTGGATGAGTCCCCTTTCCTTGCAAACTCCTCCATTAGGGACCCTCAGCAAAGGAAGGCCGGGTACGTAGCAGATGCTATAGAATAAGCTTTGCTACTACCCAACGACATGACCTAGCTGAGGACCCTGAGGAAGCACGAGGTGTTTCTAGGTCTGAAGAGAGACCTCACCAAGGTAAGCTAAGTCTGATGCTTATTATTTATTCATTTATTATTATTATTATTATTATCATTATTTTTATTTTTATTTTTATTTTTATTATTATTATGATTTTTTATTATTATTATGATTTATTATTATTATTATCATTTATTATTATTTTTATTATTTTTATTTTTATTATCATTTATTATTATTATTATCATTTTTTATTATTATTATTATCATTTTTTTATTATTATCATTTTTTATAATTATTCTTATGATTTTTATAATTATTATTATTATGATTATGATTATGATTATTATGATTATTATGATTATTATGATTATTATTATTATTATTATTATTATTATTATTATTATTATTATTATTATATTTATTATTATATTTTTTACTATATTTATTATTATATTTTTTACTTTGCCTTTACTTACTTGCTGTGTTTCATATGTAAGCGATCCAAGCCACTTTTAGGGTTGAGGAGCTGGTAGACTACTCTCACTGGCAATACAAGGATGAGGAAGGAAGGAGGATTGCTACTGTTGAGGCCTTCAATATGGCCAAGAAGAGCCTAAAAGAGCTGAAAACCCAACTCTCTCAGTCCGAGAATGAGAGAAAAAGCGCAGAGGCTGCACTGGAAGGGGCAGAGAGACAAGCTAAGACCCAGCGCAAGCAACTCTGCCAAGTTGAGAAGGACCTTGCTGCTGCTGGGGAGGAAATCAAAAGAAAAAGCTAGAGGATGCTAAGAAGGCCAAGGACTAGGCCGAACAGGATGGCTACAACATAGGGGTAGCTGATACTGAGGAGGCCTTTAGGTCCAAGGTGATGGGGGTGTGAAGGGTGTACTGCCTCCAGGTGTGTAACGAGACCCTCAACCAGGTAGGGGTTGAGGCCTCCTTTGCACTAAGGAGGGCAGAAAATGTATACTAACTCCCTGCAATTCGAGCACCAGGCTCCTCAGCCTTTCAGGAGGATACTACCCTCACCGTTGCAAGCCCTACTGAAGAGGTTCTGACCAAGGACCCTCCTCCTCCCAGCAGTCCTCAAAAAGGGGCAGAGTAAACTGGCATACCTGAGAAGGAGCAAGAAGCCCCCAAGAACGCCCCCTCCGAGATGACAAAGCCCTCGGATGCACCCAAGGATTCTTCCAAGGAAGGGGTGGCTGCTCAGAGCCATGAGCTGACTCTGGTAACCTTCCCCATCCCTGCCAAGGAAGATCCGAAGGGCAAAGGTGTGGCATCCTCAACAACAGCAACCACCCAGCCTGCCAAGACTCCAAAGGACAAACTCGTAATAAAGATGAATTCATGAATGGTCCTCCTTTTGCTGTTTTGTTTTGTTTTTGTTGTTTTTGTTTTTTTTTTTAATTTGTAATACAAGTAGACTTTTTATAAGTAAACTGCCTTTTTCTAAGGCACAGTTCAATGAAAAATATATATATTTCTTTCATAATTGTGATACATGTGTCTTTCCTTTGTATAGTTTTTGTTTTACTTAACACTTAACTAACATGACAATGAGATATGACCCCATTTGGTTATCTGCATAAGTGGTGATACAATTACCACACCTTCTTAATTAATCAACAGAACAGATTAAAACCTACTAAGTCCACAACATTAGTAAAACACACCTTTAACTTCAAAATCCATACATCACAACAGAGCATTCATCCACATCATTCCCAATAAGCTTAATGACCTTGAGGAAATAATCAAATATTGACCATATAACATATATGTTTGACATACTTACAAATGTTTTAAGTGATGCTCATGAACTTCCATTTTTTTAAGTCATTTTTGTGGAAATCTCCAAGGTATGTGATCCGAGGAACCAAGCATAATCAATGTTCTGTTTAATACTTAGATAAGATAACCTGAAGTATTAATTTACTCAAAGTAGATGGTCCGAGGAACCAGACATAACTAAGGTTTTGTTTAACACTTAGAAAAATGATGAAAAATATCAATTTACCCAAGGTATGTGGTCCGAGGAGCCATGCATAACCAATGTTCTGTTTGATACTTAGATAAGATGACCTGAAGTATTAATTTACCCAAAGTAGATGGTCCGAGGAACCAGACATAACTAAGGTTCTGTTTAACACTTAGAAAGATGATGAAAAATATCAATTTACCCAAGGTATGTGGTCGGAGGAGCCAGGCATAACCAATATTCTGTTTGATACTTAGATAAGATAACCGAAAATATTAATTTACCCAAAGTAGATGGTCCGAAGAACTAGATATAACTAAAGTTCTGTTTAACACTTAGAAAAATAATAAAAAATATCAATTTACTCAAGGTATGTTGTCCGAGGAGCCAGGAATAACCAATGTTTTGTTTGATACTTATACAAATAAGGAATGTAACACGTAATGCAATAGATGATATACAATAGAAAAAACTATCATTAATAATCATATCTTCGCATATTATTTACATTCCAGAGGCGTGGTACAACATTTTCATCTAGATCTTCAAGATAATATGCCCATATCCTAGCTACCGATGTGATGCAATATGACCCTTTCCAATTAGGCCCTAATTTTCCCTATGCTGGATTCCTTGCATTACCTAAAACCTTTCTTAATACCATATCCTCTGGCGTTAATGGCCTTAACTTCACGTTTGAGTCATATTCTTATTTGAGCTTTTGCTGATAATATGCCAATTGAACCATGGCGTTTTCCCTTCGTTCTTCAACCAAATTTAAGCTCCTTTCCAATAATCCATCGTTGCTGCTCAAAGTGAAAGAGCTCGGTCTCTAAGTTGGGAAATCGGTCTCGAGAAAAATCACAGCCTTGGCCCTGTAAGTCATTGAAAATGGTGTCTCTCATGTGGATCTACGGGACGTAGTCCGATATGTCCAAAGGATGTGCTGCAACTCTTCAACCCATTTTCCCTTCGCGTCATCCAATCTCTTCTTAAGCCCATTCACTATTACTTTATTGACAACCTCAGCCTGTCCATTCCCCTGCGGATACACCGGGGTGGAATACCTATTCGTAATACCCAGATCACAACAATATCTCCTAAAGGCTTTGCTATCAAACTGAAAGCCATTGTCCGAGATGAGGGTATGAGGAATTCCAAACCGGGTGACAATGTTTTTCCAAACGAACCTCTTCGCGTCCAAGTCCCTGATATTTGACAATGGTTCAGCTTCAACCCACTTGGTGAAATAATCTGTACCGACCAGCAACCATCACCTATTTCTTGTTGCCTTAGGGAAATGTCCTACAATATCCAAGCCCCACTGAGTAAAAGGCCAAGGACTGGACAGAGGATTTAGGACACCTCCTGATTGATGAATATTTAAAGCAAATCTTTGGTATTGATTACATTTCTTCACATACTCTTGTGCTTCTTTCTGCATGCTCGACCACTAGTATCCTTGGGTAAGGGCTCTGTGAGATAAGGATCTGCCTCTTGAGTGGCTTCCACAAATCCCTTCATGTAGCTCTTCTAGAAGCAATTCCACTGGCTCAAGGTGTATGCATAGCAGATACGGTCCAAAAAAAGAACGTTTATACAGCTTTTGGTCCTCGAATAGCCAAAATCAATGAGCCTTTCTACGTACCTTGTCCGCTTCGGACTTTCCCTCAGGTAAGATATCTTCTATAAGGAATAGCACTATGGAGTCCATCCAACTAGATCCCGCCCTGATCTGATGAACTCGGACCATGTCACCTTTCATCTCAGTAGACTTGCACAAGTCTTCAACAAGGATAACTAGAGGTAAGCTCTGCATCGAGGATATTGCGAGGGTGGCCAGAGAATCAGCATGGTTATTTCTGCTTCTAGGGACTTACACTAAGGTGAAAGACTCAAACTTTGACTGTAAATGTCTCACTTGATTTAAGTATTCTTGCATTCTCAGATCTATGGCCTCCAATTCTCCTTCCACTTAGCCAACAACCAATCTTGAGTTTGAGAACATCTCCACTATTTTTCCTCCCATCTTCTGGACCATAGTCATCCCAACCAATAGGGCCTCATATTCAGCTTCATTATTTGTGGCTAAGAAACTTAGCCTTAAGGATTTTTCAATAAACTATAACTAGTCCCACTCCTGATCCTCTTTGATTTGACGCACCATCAACATACACCTTCTAGGATGTAGGCTCTTGCAAGGAAACCATGCCAACTGATTTTTCATCCATGTTCTGCTTGTCTTCTTCTTCTTCTATAGGAGGTTTAGCAAACTTGGTCACTAGATTTGCCAAAACTTGACCCTTAACAGAGGTGCGAGGCATGTACTTAGTATCAAAAGCCCCTAAGATGGTACCCTATTTGGCAATCCTTCCAATGTAGTTAGCACTTCGAAGTAATGATTTGAGCAGAAGTTGGGTTAAGACAACAACTGTATAGGATTGGAAGTAGTGGGGGAGTTTACGCGTAGCATGCACCACTGCTAAAATGACCTTTTCCAATGGTAGGTAACGGATTTCTGCCTTGTGCAATGACTTGCTCATGTAATAAACAAGTTTTTGCACTCCATTATCGACTAGTACCAATACCAAACTAATAGCATGGAAAGCCATAGCAATATAAGTAAACAAAACCTTATCCTCCTCGGGCCTGGATATAATAGGTGGCCGAGAAAGATATTCCTTAAGCTGCTAAAAGGCCAAAGCTCATTTCTCAATCCATTCAAATCTCTTCCACTTATTCAACAACTGGAAGAAAGGACTACATCTGTCCATGGATCGAGAGATGAATCGGTTCAAGGCAGCAGTCGTTCTCGTTAATTTCTAAACTTCTTTAGGATTCCGAGGTGGCTGTAAGCTGTTAATTTCCTTAACCTGATCAGGATTGACCTCAATTTCACGATGAGTGACCATATAACCTAGAAATTTACCTGATCCCACCCCAAAGGAGCATTTGGAAGCACTGAGGTGCAATTTGTGTTTCCTTAGTATCTTAAAGATATTTCCCAGGTCTCCCACATGCTCGGACACCATCTTACTCTTCACTACCATGTCATCTACATAAACCTCAATATTTTTACCTAGTTGTGGTTCAAACATCCTGGTCATCATCCTTTGATATGTAGCCCCTACATTCTTTAAACCAAAAGGCATCACTTTGTAGTGATAATTTCCTGTAGGAGTGACAAAAGTTGTTTTCTCTTAATTATCCAAAGCCAGAGGTATTTGATGATATCTTTGGAAGACATCTAGAAAACTCATCCGAGGATGCCCAACAGTGGCATCCATCAATTGATCTATGCGAGGCATTGGAAAGGGGTCTTTAGGGCAAGCTTTATTCAAATTTGTGAAGTCCACGCATACTCGTCGTTTCCCATTCTTCTTTTTCACTACCATTGTATTAGCCAACCATTCAGGATAAAATACCGCATTGATAGCTCCTGCTTACTTGAGCTTGATCACCTCCTCCTTGACAACCTTAGAATGCTCCTTAAATGAGCGTCGAGGTGGTTACTTCCTTGGTATGACAGTTAGGTTGACATTCAAATAATGACAAATGAAGCTCGGATCCACTCTCGGGGCCTTGTAAGCATTCCAAGCAAACACATCAATATTTTCCCTAAGAAAAATCAGTAACTCTTCCCCCTCCTAAGGAGGCAGTTGAGCTCCAACCTAAAAATACTTCTCTTTATCGTTACTTATAATAACCTTTTCTAGCCCTTCCCACTCTTCCAGCTCCATTGTACTCTCAGATAACACTGATTCTTTTGATTGCTACAAACTTTGTTCATTTGATGTCAAGGACTCTCCTTCAGCTTAATGCCTAATTACGGCCACCAAGCACTACCTAGCCATAGACTGGCTTCCTATCAGCTCTTCAACCTAGTCACCAGATAGATATTTCACCTTCAAATGCAAGGTAGAGGAAACAACCCCCATGGCATGAAGCCAGGGTCTTGCCACGATGGCCGTATAGGGAGAAAACGCATTCACCATTATGAAGTTCACCTTTACCACCTCTGACCCAACTCGCACTAGTAGTTTGATCTGCCCTATTGGTATAACTACCTTTCCATCAAAAACCTACTAAGGGTGAACATAACTGGTCCAATCTCTAGGCTTCAGCCTCAACCCCTTATACAAGTCAGGGTACATAATCTTAGCCCCACTGCCTTGATCAACCAATACCCGCTTCACATCATACCCCATATCCTGAGGGTAACCACCAATGCATCATCATGTGGCTGTAAGGTACCGGTCTTATCCTCATCAGAGAAACTCAACGCTGGATGGACCTCCATCCTACTCCTCTTTGGCTCAGGGTAAGATGTCCTTACAGGTGGTTGGGCTATGGATAATACCCTAGAGTAGTGAGAACCAACTCTTCCCGGGGCAGCAAGAATAACATTGATTGTACCCAGAGGTGGTTTTGAAGAAGCATCCCTCTGAGATCCTGATCCTGATCCTGCTTGGCTTCCCTACTCATTGGGATGATAAAGGAATTACTTTAACTTGCCACTTCTAACTAGCTACTCCAAGTGGCTCCACAGAGTTCGACAATTCTCGATAATATGTCCTCGCTCTTGGTGGTACTGACAATGAAGGCTTTGGTTGCGCCTTGTGGGGTCTCCTCCCATTTTATTTGGCCATTGAAAAAATTGTTCATTTTTTATATTTTCTAAGATTTGATGCACTAGTTCTCGAAATAACACATTAACCGCTTATGATGCAGCAGTAGCCTAAGACTACCCAGAAAAATCCCGCCGAGGACGATTATTGTTGTACTTATTCGACTGGAAGTCCCTCATATCCTGAGAGACCACCTTCGCTTTGCCTTTACCTAATTGTTGGTCCTCCTCGACCCACTTATACTTGTCAATGCGGTCTATGAGCTGATGTACATTGCTAACCGGTTTCCCTGTTAACGATTTCCTCAGACCGTGCTCAGCAGGCAGGCTGACCTTAAAAGTTCTTATGGCCACATCATCAAAGTCCCCATCGATCTCATTAAACATCTCCTAGTATCTGTTTAAGTACGTTTTTAGGGTCTCCCATTCTCGCATAGTCATAGACAGCAGAGAATCTAAGGGTCGAGGAACCCTACTGCATGTAATAAAGTGAGATCTAAACGCCCGGGTGAGTTTCTTAAAGGAATCAATAAAACCTGCCCCCAGGCCATCAAACCACCTCATTGCCACAGGTCCCAAACTGGATGGAAAAGCTTTGCACATCAAAGCCTCATTCTTGGAGTGCACAACCATCCTCTGGTTGAAGTGGCTCACATGCTTCACAGGTTCTGTTCGACCATTGCACATGGTGAATGTTGGCTGAGTGAATCGCCGAGGAAGTCTTCCTCCTTCAATTCTACGCGTGAATGGTGATTTAGAAATTTGGTTCAACGCTTTACGCATAGCGTCATTCCCCAGGCCTCTGCAAGACGAATTCCTATTCCTATGGTCACAAGGGTTGTTATCTTCATACGCGAATGATTCACTAGGGGGAGTCCTTGACCTGGGCTTGTAACTGCTATCCCACCATCATCAGAAGAATGGTCAGAAATGGAAGGAGTTTACTTCCATCGTTCGTGGAGCAACTTCCTCTTCAAATGATTAATCTCTAATTGTATGACCCTGGCATTATCCTTATGAGAGACGTGGCTTCCACCCCGAGATTGGCTCGTGCCAGTATGGGTGGTGTGCACACTCCCCTCCCAGTCCCTTCCTTGTTCAAGACTAATGGAATGATCTTGACGTTAGGACCTCATAGATTTCACCTGGTGTGGACCTGAACCTACCATAACTGGACGTTAAACTCACTAAAACACAAGGATTTCCCACAGACGGCACTAATTGTAGGGACACAATTTGTACCTAAACCCAAAAGAGGAAGGGAATAGGCCCAAAGAGCCCAATATAATGAATTTGTAGAAAGTAGATTTAAAATCTAAGTTCTAATGAGTTTTTATATCAGTTGTAGTGGGCCAAGATGACAATAGAATAAAAATAAAACAAATTTATCTAAGAAAAATCGTCCTTGGACTCAATCCAAGGAGGTTGGTTCTTCTATATATTTTATTTAATGACAAATTACAAATATTGTTTTTTAGTCTACAGTGTTTTTCCCTCATTTTTCTCCAATCCACTTATCCTGAGGGTCTCCTCTCCCTTTTATACCATCCTTCCTCCTCTCTTTACCCTCCACGTATGGATCAAATTGTTGGCCTGGATACTTGTCCCATCAGCATTTTCTTGAAGCCTTTGGAAGTAGCTGTAAGGTTGAACACTACTGCTCAGGTATCACTTCCTCATTAATGCGGCCAGAGAGTTAGCTGCAGAGCATTCAATGCGGTGGTAGCAGCATTCTTTTAGATATTTCATAGCCTTTCTTTATCCTATGCTCTCATGATGTATATCCTTACCTATAGAATCTCCTAAAACATTGCTTCTAGGTGACAGGCCGCGCCTTCTGACCTCTGCTTCGTTCAGCCGAAGAGACATCTCTCCTCGGACCTTTTTTCGAACCATTGTAACTTGACTTCTTTCTTTATTCATCAAAGCTGACCTTCTTAACGACGCTTACCCCGTCCTCAGATAATTAGGCGTCCTCGGACCGGGCCCCCAGCCCAATATACACTATTGGGCCTATTATCCCTACAATTATGTACACAATTTTTCAAAAAATATACATAATATAGTACATTAAACTTACTCAAATTTTCAAATAATGTGTATAATTCTATATATTCAATTTACAAAAAAATTTAAAGAATGTACACAATTCAGTATATTCAATATATATAAATTTTCAATTCTATAAATACTATGTACACAGTAATTAATATAATGTACAAAATTATAATCAACACACACAATTTTTCAAAAATATATACACAATTTAAATTCAATGTAAACAATTTTATATATTTAATTCACATTATTTTTCAAAGAATATTCACAATTCTATACATTTTAAGGACTCAAATTTTCAAATAATTTACATCATTATGCTTTTTCAACGTATATAATATTTCAAAGAATTTACAAAAAATTTCAATATTATATATTCAATATACACATTTTCTCAAAGAATTGACACAATTTTGTACATTTGACATACTCAAGTTTCAAAAAATATACATAATGTTGTACATTCAACGTATACATTTTTTTCAAAAAATGTACACAAGTTTTAATTTTCTTACATTCAATGAATATAATTTTTCAATGAATATTCACAATTTGGTACATTTATTATATATAATTTAAAAAAAAAAAACATGAGTTTATATATTTGATGCATACAATTTTTCCAAAAATATACACAATTACACATATTCAACTACAAAATTTTTTAAAGAACGTACAAAATTTTGTATATTCAATTTATACATTTTTTTCAATTATATACATTCATGGTATACAATTTTTCAAAGAATATTACATTCAATGTACATAAGTTTTCAAAGAATGTATACAATTTTTTACAATCAATGTACACAATTTTTAAATAATATAAACAATTCTATATATTCAATGTAAACAAATTTTTGAAAAAAAATGTACATAATAGAGATATCAATAATTAATTGGTCATTACATTGTTAAAAATTAAAGTTCAATCATGCGAAGAAATTGAGGATCCAAAATGTCAGCATTTACGATAGCTAAGATCATGCAATACAATCTAAACAATTAAACCAAGTAAACAATCACATAGATTAGAATGGGATATCTCCAGCAAGCCAAAAAAAGAAAAGAAAAAAAGAATAGGATTCAAACATTAGCCTAAATTAGTTGCACCCTCGGACATGACTGAAGCAATTACAGGAACAATGGGATCAATTAACACAACAAGGGAAACATAAAGCACTTGGATCCATGATTTAATCAATTCTTAACAGCTGTATCCAAGGATCTCTTCCTCTTAACAATTGTCTGAATAGAAGTAAGCACTTCATTAGTTCAAATAAATCACAGCACTGTTTTTGTATATGCTAACTTATTTAGCACAAATTTTTCTCTATTAGCTGCAGTCAGACTTGGACTAAAGCAAGTTGAGGACGAAGAATTCAAAGGGATTTTAAGTAACAATAAGGAAATGCAAATAGATTTGGGTTCATTGTGATCATTATGAAATTGTTGCAACTGTATCAAAGGATCTCCCCCTCTTAACAATTGTCTGAATAGATGTAAGCACCTCATTAATCGTTAGTTCAGAAAAATCACAGCACTGTTTTTGAATATGCTAACTTATTTAGCACAAATTTCTCTCTATTAGCTGCAGTCAGACTTGGACTAAAGCAAGTTGAGGATGAAGAATTCAAAGGGATTTTAAGTAACAATAAAAAAATGCAAACAGATTGGGGTTCACTGTGATCATTATGAAATTGTTGCAATATGCACTTCGCTCTTAACCAGCTCCCAAAGTAATATCCATGTTTTACATTCTGCAGATGAGGAACTTCCTATTTAATAATTCACAAACTTGAACAAGTTTTCATTACCCTCAGACATGGCAGTCATACTGAAATCTTTGGATAAAACTGAAGCCCTTAGAATGACTCTTTCTTCGAGCTTTAGGTTTTCAGCCACAGCCAAAGACTCCCATACTCTTTCATTACTATTTCAGGCAGATTGGCATGCTTGAGTTGCATTATGCATGTGTTCCAACAAGGGTTTGAATTGTGTAGATTTTTCCACTCAAAATAAAATTTAGCTGTATATAAAAGATGGGGTTGAAATTTTATAAGGGCCAAATGACAACTTGCCTAGCAGCACATATCCTAGTAAGAGTCTAAGACTGTAATTAAAAACTGTCCAATCAAAAGCCAAAGTATGTGATGGAAAAACTTGGTCAAGCTAGACCTCTTGAAAGATTTGAGTAATTTGCAAATATGAATTTAAAACCCTCTCCCAACTTACTTTCACCCCAAGAAAGCTGGTTGCTGGATTTTTCCACTTGGTTGAGATGGTTTTGACTCTAGGCATTAAGATAAACAGTTTACAAAGCAGGTACTTTTCCAAAACTTTTTTTTTCTTCTGTATAACAAAAGAAATCCATGCACTTAGTGCTGCTCTTTCTTGTAGCCATCTGAACGAGCAGTGCATTCTAGATAGGCACCCTGTAGGCCGTAAGTGCTCTAAAAATCAAAACAATGTAACAACTCTGTAAATCCTGAGAGAATTTGCTCATAAACATTTAAAACAGGATGCAGCTAGGTAATTTGGAATGCACACAACATATAAGACTTGAGACTGCACCATAGTTTTATTACAAACTCAGAATAACCAAATTGAAGAAGCAATATCACAGTCTCGCAGTTGCATGCACCAACATTACAACACCATCAAGTAATACAATTGCATAAAAAGATCATGTTCAAGGAGATAGATGCCTTTTTATGGAAAAAAGATGAAAGAAATGAAAATTCACTGACAAAAGCTCCACAGATAGTTCATATTTTTAGTTACAAAAGTTCAGCAATAGAATTAGTTGCAGAGTTATTCCCATGTATAAAGCAAGAACAGATCACAATAGCAAAGCAGATGATTATGCATCTCGTTCTGGAACTCAAGCTTCAATGGTCAAACAAATAAAAGAGAATTCACATTACAAATAAAAAGAAAATGGATTAATTGCAATCTTGGAGCTCAACTAAAGTAAGTAATCCAACAAGGTTATTCTCTTCTCATTTTTGAAGAATCCATTTTTTCCTTGTATAGCTTCAACAGCTCAGAAGCTTCCTCCTTATGAGGCATAATATACTTATGCACAAATGTCCTTTCAGGACACTCAAACAAAGGATATATATTAAAATCCTTCTTCACCAAACCTTTTGATAAAAAACCTTGAAAAACAAAACCCCTAGGAATCAACCGCTTTTCCAAGCTCAAAGAAACAAGTCCTGGGCGTTTGATAAAGAGGGAAGAATCCATACCCATCTTGTTGGCAAGCAAATCCACTAACCGCATAATCTTCTCCTCAGATGCCATCATACACCACGGATGCCTTCTAAATGCCAAAAAAATATCATTCTCAAACAAACCCCATTTCTTATAAACGTCAACCTCTCTTTCCGATGTTGATTTGCTCATAGCCCGCAATACAAATACTGCCAGAGCAAACTCCAACCTGGAAGGATTGAATCCCATTTCCTTTACTTCCTCCACAATCTCTCTAAATGAAACCGGGTTGACCACGAATGCTCTAGGCTGGTATTGAAGTAGAGTGACAATATTCGACTCAGGCACTCCATTGTGTCAAAACATACAACATCTCCAAAATGTCCATAATCAACTATTGATCTAGCATCAGCCCAAAAAATGCTCATGATTTGATTATCATCATCAAGTTGTATTGAATAAAAAAAAGTTGGATCTTCTAATTGCATCTTATGAAAGTATTCCATCACAGCACAACCATCTCCTTTCTTCAAAGCCATCCCCCTCTCATTATGTACAGAATTCTTATAGTCAACATTCAGAATCTCAAGAGTTTCACCACCCACAGCTTGCATGCTCAATGAATCAATGGCTTTTGTTACTGATATACCAGGCTTCTCTACATCATCTGCAATGGCTTTTTGAGCAGGTGCAATTTCTCTCTTTGATCTTGACATATTCTTTATTGGCAAAGAAGCAAGCTCGTGATTATGTTGTTCATGAAAAGAAACAACTAATAAACTTACCATCCTTTTGGAGTTGACAAGTCATTTGTGCTAAACAACCCACTTGTGTAATAGGGCGGCAAAAAGATACTTGTTCTCAGCATTTGTCTACACTTCGCTCACCCTCTTTTGAGCAACAAAATGTTCTCCTTTTAAGTTGTCCCGTCTTTGCTCGCTTGACAAATTGTTTCCTTACACTAAAGCCAATCCGTTGAGCATATTCTTTGTAAAATTCATACGCGCTATCATCACAATCAAACTTCATGCCAACTTTTGGTACTTCTACATTTTGCTTTTCATGTCTACTCGGAGTGTTTGATCTGCTTGGACTTCCATGAGTAGGTTCTACTTGATCCTCCTCTTGTTGATCAACTATGACAACACTCAATTCATTATCCAATACAGAGCTTTGGCTAGAATCCATTATCTATAGTCAACATTCAATATTCAGAACCCAATAAAAAAAAAAAAAAAAGTATCCCAACTAACAGACAGCTTAATATATAAACAGTAGAGCTTAACCCATCAAAAAATATTCTCAAAACATTCTTACAAACACTTAAAAGAGTTTTAGAATGTCCGAATCCAGAAACCAAAAAAAGCACCTATTTAACTACCTGGGTAGCTTATATTTTCGAAAATCTAAGTCAAAACGAACAACAATATCAAAAACCCACATTAAAGAAAATATGAAAAACCCACATTCATAATCAAACACAACTCATACACAAATTTTATTTTATTTTATTTTATGGAACTATAAAATAATTGAAAGAATCATAGTCAAAACTCAAAAGAATAATTCACAAGCCAATACATAACAAATGAAAAGTTTTAATGGAAAACCAACCTCGAAAAAAAGGCTGATCTCTCTGTCTTCGTCCGCAAAAGGCTAATCTCCACACTATGAATGAGCAAAAACTCGAAACCCACAAACCAGTCCGAAGCAGAAACTCATGATAAATTCAGAAGTACTGGATTCTATGTTGAAATCGAGTTCAATAGGCTCGATTTCTAACTCGTGTTAAATCAGTGTAATTTTGAAAAAAAAAAAATTCCTCATTTGGATTTTGGTTGTTTTGAACATTGTCTTTCGAAAGACATGAAAACTGCTACTTAAACAAATTTATGTATTGGACTTGGATCAGATGGGCTTGGCCATGATGGACCTTTCCCTAACCCAAAAAAATTAAAAGATAAAATTTCTTGGTATTGTAATTTTTAGCTTATCCAAATTAAATTTAATCATTTCGTAGGATTGTTTTGACTAATAAATAATAAATTATACAGTTGAATTTAATTATCTTTTCAAAAAGATGTGCTACATTTATTAATAAGTCCACATGATTGAATTTAATTGAAAATCTTATGTGTAAAATACAATATTTAAGAAGTTATAATGAACTGTACACAAAAATTAATTTAATATCTTGTAACACAGACCAATGCCTTGATGCTCTTGCTCATGTAGGCCATTCGACTGAACATTGGAGTTAGTATCTCTCACTACAAAAGGCTAGTTCTACATAAATAAAACTTGATGTTGAGCAATGTAATCTTCCCTAATCCTAAGAAATATTTGATGGAATTTTCCTTTTTTGTTATAGTTAACTCACTACTAGCTGGACTTGTTATTGTACTTCTTTTTCTTTTTTTTTGGCTTTAGAAAAATGGGTTGAGGTGGGTGATTAGTGTCAGTGTGGCTTTTCTACTTGAGCGTGACCAAAGTATACCCGCTCCCAAGCGAAACCCCATACTCCCTCATTTTTATACTTGAACTCTAGGTTTCACTACTATTTATGCTTTCATAAAAAAATGTAACTAGAAATGTAATTATCATTGTAATTGGGTCATAATTTTATCGTTTCGAATTTTCAAATTCAGTCTTATTTGGTCTATTCTGTCCACTTTGGTCCTATTCAATCGACTTTGGTCCTATTCAATCCACTTTGGTCCTATTCAATCCACTTCGGTCCACTTTAGTCCTATACGGCTTCCTTCGGTCTATTCTGTTAACTTTAGTCTTATTTGGTCCTATCCAATTCACTTCGGTCCAATTTGGTCCACTTTTTGTTATATTCGGTCCATTCTGTCCACTTTGGTCTTATTCGGTCTACTTCAATACTATTCTTTCCACTGTGGTCTTATTTGGTGCTACTCAATCCACTTTGGTTATATTCAATCCATTCTTCTCACTTTAATCCTATTCAATCCACTTCTATCCTATTCAGTCCACTTTGGTCCTATGCAATTAAATTTGGTCTTATTATGTCCATTTGGCCTCGTGGATCTAATTTAGTCCTATTTAGTCTATTCGGTCCATTTTGTCCACTTCGGTCTTATTTGGTCCTATTCAATCCACTTCAGTTCTATTCGGTCCACTTTGGTCCTATTTAGTCCTATAGTCTTATTTAGTCCTATTCGGTCGAATTTAGTCCTAATTGGTCCAATTTGGTCCTATTCTGTTCACTTAGTCTTATTCGGTCCACATCATTCCATTCTATCCATTTTGGTCCTATTTGGTCCAATCAATCTTATTCAATTCACTTTGGTCCTATTCAGTCAACTTAGGTCCTATTTAGTTCACTTTGTTCCTATTTAGTCCACTTTAGTCCATTTGGTACATTCAATCCATTTTTGTACACTTACATAATGGGAGAAGATAAGTTTAGATGGAGAGCACATATTCTAAATCCAAATTTATTAATTAATATATATAGATCTCAAACTATCTTAAATCTTAAACATAACACTTATTATTATTACACTCCTATTGAGCTAAATTAACGTAGCATTTTGGTTCACTTAAATTTGACTAATTTAAGTAAAAGTCTTTCTAAAGATGAAAGGTATGAATATACAAATGAAATCTTTTAAGCAGTTACTCATTGTTGATGCTTATTTTGGGAAAGCTCAGCAGCAGGAAGAAGCCCAACTACATGGGCAAGAAGAGAGTTAATGGATTGAAAGAAAGAAACTTATCAAGCCGGAATGACAGGAATGATGAGTCTTAGGCCCATAAAGTGAACAAATGGGCCTTGAGAAAGCAAATGGGCCAACGGGAGCCCAAAGGAAGAAGCAGTAAACCCATGAGCATTATGTGATGTAGAAAAGTGAGAATAGGTCACAGAAAGCCCGAAGTAATGAAGTAAGAAAGTAAGGGGTTTATGGAAAGCCCATGAACCCTAAGGATGAAGGATATAGTAATTGGGTTAAGGAAGCCCAAGAAGAGTTAGTAAAAGCCTATGGGACTGTAGAGTTGGAAATGGGCCGAGGACGCCCAAGGAGGGAAAAGGGGCCGAGGATGTCCAACAAGGAAAAAATGGGCCAAAGAAGTCCACAAACAATGTAATGGATCCAAGAAGCCCAAAGTAGGATGAGTATGAATCCAATAATCATAATGGGACATTATAACCAATTGGAAGAAGAACGTGCAACAGGCCCAAAAGAGGCCCAGTAGGCGTGTGCCAAATAACACCATAGCAGGAATGGCAGTGTGGTATGGCAGGAATGACAACAAGACTACAAAAGGAGCAAAGAATGGGCTCAAGATGGGCGAACCCGCAATCAAGCAAGGTCTAGCCCTTGAAAGGAGCAAGCCAATAAAGAATGGAAAATCAGAAGACAGTTCATGCTATAAGAGGTCAAAGATGAGTGGCAAAATGCATAGAGGAACCTCTAGACCATGGCAAACACATGAATAGCAGACAAGCTTTTGATGTACACGGAAGAAGAGCACGCACAAGGTCCAAGCACTACTAACCTGTACCCAGCCAATACAAGGGTGGTGGGTCATGGATCAGAGGTAAAAAGGGGTATGGTCTGAAGGTGGGGAGAAGGGAAAAGCCTATTCTGGGATTCTCACTCAAACTCTTTTGGAGGAAATGTCCTGCTAGGATGACATACCACCCAAAAGAGGGAGGATGAGCTGGAACCACTAGGTGCATGACATGAGGGATAGCAAGAGAGAATACCCACACCATGGAGGATAAGAATGTCACGGTGAACAAGCATAAAAAACAGTTTTCCTTGTCTAGTAATGGGTAGTGGCATAGCCAGCACAGATAAGTGGTGGTGGCTAGGCAACTGACAAACCAGTGAGTTGTCGGAGGACACCCAAATCCAGACAAAAGCACTAGGTGTATGCCATGAGGGATAGCAAGAGAGAATACCCACACCGTGGAGGATAAGAATGTCCCAGTGAACAAGCAAAAAAAAAAAAACAGTTTTCCTTGTTTAGTAATAGGTAGTGGCACAGCCAGCACAGGTAAGTGGTGGTGGCTAGGCAACTGACAAACCAGTGAGTTGTCGGAGGACACCCAAATCCAGACAAAAGCAGTTAAAGGCCAAAAAGGTAAAAACCAGTCACAGCAAGCAGTATATATAGGGCTCTTGTCGTGCATAGTAAAGGGGGGGAGGGAATCAACATAATCACAACAGTAACAATCAAAAAGAGAGAATCACAGTATCACCACCACCACGACACTACACGAAAAACACTAAGAAAGAAGAGAGAAATGAGAATCAGAGAATAAAGAAGAAAAACAGAGAGTAAAGTATGGCAAACATGCACCAGTAGGCTAACCCCCTCTCTCCCCCTAAAGGCCTATTCTCAATTGAAAAAAAGAAAGGATTCTTCAGGGCAAAAGCCATTCAGTTCCGTTCCCTCAAAGTGAATAATTTCTACGGCAGGATCTTCCTGAGAGGTTATTCACATTGAGGAAATGGTTTCCTCCTTGGTCTTAATCTCGTAATATGATTTAATATGGTAGACTAACATTTTTCTTTGATTTAATCACTGTTATTATTTCCCTCTTTATTTCTGCCATTCCTCTCGCGACTCGTTTCTGGTTGTTGTATTCTTCATTTTAATTAAAGATCCTTTATTTGCATTGTCTAACAACAAACACATGTCTTTTATTATTTATCATTACATCCTACCTGTCATAGCTTTGTTGTAGTGGCAAAGCCTACCATGTGCATGTGACCGAAGTTTGCCAAAGAGAAAGGGGCATAGTTTGTGCACAAGCTGGACCAAGAGTGAGTTGTAATTGGACCAGTCCTAACTCTCCTACCCAAAATACTTGGGCCTTAGTATAGCAAGAGGCAGCCCAGCCCAACATTTCAAAAAAGGCCCACCACACTCATTTGTTTTAACATCATTATTTTTAAATGAATTGCATAAAGTTAATGATACCTTCAAGCTATATGTGTGTGTGTGTGTGTGTTTTATGTAATGAAACATATGACGTATTTTGCATTCACTATTTTTTATTATATAAGCTTTATATAATCACTATTTAACCTATAATTTTTATATTATATTCTTTTAAAATAATTATATTACATTTTCCCACTTGCATAGCATGAAATTTGCAAATTTCCAACTAGTCCATATATCTAAAAGCTGAAGCATAGTATCTATTGTTGCTACACTCTAGTTGAGCTACATCTGCGTCCATGTTATTATCTTTTTTTATTTTCAATTTTCCTATAATTTTTTTAACATTACTCATTCACTTTTTTTTATAATAATATTTACACTTTCTCAAACCTTTCTCATTCCCTTACCTTTACATCTCCCCACTACTCTCTACTTTAATATCATTCTTCATCTTTCTCTTTATCTTCATTTATTTTGTCTTTTCTTATTCGCACTCTCTTACTATAAATTTGTCATTTTTTTCTTTCATTTTATGCATAGTTTTCTCTAACAAAAAGAAGTTATTTCTCTCTCTCTCTCTCTCTCTCTCTCTCTCTCTCTCTCTCTCTCTCTCTCTCTCTCAATTATTTGGTAGTTTTTTTTTAGTTTTGGTAATTTGGAGCCTTTATGATTATTTAGTGTAATTTATGGTCCAATTTACAAATGGTTTGATAACTTATGCACGATACAAGCTTAAAATGATAATTTCTATCATTTTTGTTTGTTGCAACATGGTGTCTCCAATGAAAAATTGATGAATATTAAAATTTCAGGTCCATGGGAGCTCAAGTGGTGTTGGTACATTTGCAATTCAGATAGTTAAATACCATGGAGCAAGTGTGTTGTTACTGCAAGTCCAATATCACTTTTCTTCTAATGCATAAGTTTGGTTTCCAAGTATTCATATATTTTTAGATTGTGAGTGGCAATGAGTGATGAAAAAATGGTTGTTTGCAAGGATCTTAGGGCTGATGTGTGCATCAATTACAAGATAGAGGACTTTCTTAAAATGGTGAAGGAAGAAACATGTGGATTTTTTTTTTTTTAAATATTGAAACTTCAATTTTCCTCAATGTCTATAGAGATTGATGTTTTTCATTATTCTTTTTGCAATGATTATTAGGTGATAAAAAACAACTAACTAAATGTTCAATCACAGGAGTTTAAGTTATTCCGGTTCTTAGGCTCTAAAGACTTTTGTTCTCTCACCATGTTTCATTATCCTTTAATTATTCATTATGTTTTTGTTTTACATTTCATGTGGCATATCTACTATAGATAGCTCCACATTTGATGCTAAAAGTGATTTTGTAGGGATAAATGTCCTATTGAGAAGTGATTTCTTTTTTCTAAGTAAATAGTTTCTTAGTACATAATTTTTTTTATACCATTTTTCAACTTCCCATCTATTACTCCATCAAGCCAAATCTATTTCCATTTTCTTCTCTCTCTCTCTCTCTCAATTAATGTTTCCTAACTTTTCAACTTTCCATTTACTATTCCATCAAATTCAATCTGATAATAGTTCAAGCTTCCTTCAAGTCTATGACTCTCCTCCTCAATCAAGCAGCTATGAAAACCGTTCAATTGCCACCCAATTAGTATTTTAAAAAAACTACGAATTTGTTGTGTGTGAATATAAATAAATATATATATATAGTGAGTTTCTTTTTTTCTCCCCCATATTCTTCAGGTTTCCCCGATTAATTTTGTTGGTAATGTGCCATTGAAGATCTCAAGTGCCAATAACATTGGTTCCCATAAAAAAATCTCAAAGCTATGGTGAAGAATATAGTAAAAGAATTGTAGTGGGGTTTGGCTACTATAGTTTATGTGGTCGTTAACCAATGTTTAGAAAGTTGTGTCTCAAATAGAAATGTATATTCAATTTTCAAGTAAATTGTAGATGTATTCACCATTATGGATAAATTGTTCCCTTTGTATATGCATAGCATAAATCATTTTTTTTGTACATACATATTAGTTGTAACATGAATATTGATGCATAACTTAGTCCAAGATATGTTACTCTTTTTTTGGTTTTGTATTGTAACAAATTTAAATATTATTATGGGATGCCTTTGCCAGAAGACTTTGCCTCAAAATCCATGAAGATCAATTGGGTTTAAGAAAATCCAAGAAGATGTATGCTTGGTTAGCAATCTAAAGAAATTGAATTTGGATTCAATATGAAGAAGACCAATTGAATTGAATTGAGTTCCCTATCATAAATCCTCTCTCTCCCTCTTATTGTTTTTATTTAATTTTTGTTTGAGTAATGACTTAGTCATTTTGAAAGTGAGAATTTGAATTTATATCAAAATACAATCTTGGCTATGTATGAATGTGCCTATTGGTTATTTGAGTAATATTAAGTGTAATTTTATAATGAGTTTTCATTATCATGATAATATCCTTAAAGAGAATGAGAAATTTAAATAATATATTTGAAACTTAAAAATTTTATTTGTGAATAAAATTTTTTTTGGGAAAACATAACACACTATAACATAATTTAGAAGAATAAGAACAATCTAAAATTGGATAAATATCAATTGAATAAACCCAAAAATAATAGAATGATTTATTTGTAGAGATAGAAAGATGGAAAATAATTTTAAAAAATTGTTTAATTTTTATGGAGAACAAATTATCTTCAACAAATTTAGGAGAACAAATTATACATTATATCATAATTACAAAATATTTATCTATTCCCACGCATCATGTGGATTTGTGACTAGTAATATTTAAAAAATCTCTCATTTGGATTTTGGTTGTTTTGAACATTGTCTTTTGAAAGACATGAAAACTGCTACTTAAACAAATTTAAGTATTGGACTTGGATCAGATGGGCTTGGCCATGATGGACCTTTCCCTAACCCAAAAAAATTAAAAGATAAAATTTCTTGGTATTGTAATTTTTGGCTTATCCAAATTAAATTTAATCATTTTGTAGCATTGTTTTGACTAATAAATAATAAATTATACAGTTGAATTTAATTATATTTTCAAAAAGATGTGCTACATTTCTGTGGGGAGTAAAAGGGCCCAAATGGGCATGTGGGCCTTTGGGCTGTAACATGGAGGGCCGACCTGCTCCAGGGTTAAACTCTATGAGTCGGCCCATACACCGAGGATCTGAGGATACAGCCGAGGACTAGATTATCCTCGGAAAAGCCCTAGAGAGTTCAAAGTTTCATTATGAAGGTCAAAGCACAACTCTGGAGAGACCAGTGGTTAGAAGGGGGCATCCTGAATCTTCTAGATGCACCAGTATTAAAGAAAATATCAAGAATAAAGGCTGTCACCTCCGCATTAAAGGCTCTGCACCTACTTCCCTAGCCGCATTAATGGGGAGGTGACCCCTGAACAGTGAGGGGGAAACTTCTAGTCACTGTTCAAAAAGTATCAAGGAAGGCAGTATAAAAGGGGGGTAAAGGCCAAAGAAAAGGGGGATCAGAAAAACTAAGAAAGAAATGAAGAACTTGTAATTGTGAAGGAAGAAAGAGAAATAATAAAGAAATAGTTCTCGGCTTGAGTCCGAGGAGACCCATTTGTCATTATCGTTCTTTATTTACTTGCGTTTGCTTATAAAAGTCTGTTATCAAGATCCCAGCATTTCTAACATAGGTTTAAAGCCCACACTCTACAAATCTTATTGTTTAAGGCTCATTGGGCCTGAGCCCGTGATTGTCTTTGGGTCCAGGTGCAATTGTGCACTTACAATTTCTTAATTAGTCCACATGATTGAATTTAATTGAGAATCTTATGTGTAAAATACAATATTTAAGAAACTATAATGAACTATACACAAAAATTAATTTAATATCTTGTAGCACAGACCACTGCCTTTTTTTCTGTTGATAAGCACAGACCACTGCCTTGATGCTCTTGCTCATGTAGGCCATTCGACTGCACATTGGCATTAGTATCTCTCACCAAAAAAGGCTAGTTCTACATAAATAAACATGATGTTGAGCAATGTAATCTTCCCTAATCCTAAGAAATATCAGATAGAATTTTCCGTTTTTGTTATAGTTAACTTACTACTAGCTAGACTCGTTTTTGTACCATTTCTTTTTTTGGCTTTAGAAAAATGGGTTGAGGTGGGTGACCAGTGTCAATGTGGCTTTCCTACCTGAGCGTGACCAAAGTATACTCACTCCTAAGCGAGACCCCATACTCCCTCAATTTTATATTTGAACTCTAGGTTTCACTACTATTTATGCTTTCATAAAAAATGTAACTAGAAATGTAATTATCATTGTAATTGGCTCATAATTTTATCGTTTCGAATTTTCAAATTCAGTCTTATTTGGTCTATTCTATCCACTTTGGTCCTATTCAATCCACTTCGGTCCAATTTAGTCTTATATGGCTCACTTCGGTCTATTCTGTTTACTTTGGTCTTATTTGGTCCTATCCAATCCACTTTGGTCCAATTTGGTCCACTTTTGTTCTATTCGGTCCATTATGTTCACTTTGGTCTTATTCGGTCCACTTCAGTCCTATTCTTTCCACTTTCGTCTTATTCGGTTCAATTCAATCCACTTTGGTTATATTCAGTCCATTCTATTCACTTTAATCCTATTCAGTCCTATTCAATCCACTTCTGTCCTATTTGGTCCACTTTGGTCCTATGCAATTAAATTTGGTCTAATTATGTCCATTTGGTCCACGTCGATCTAATTTAGTCCTATTCAGTCTATTCGGTCTTATTCGGTCCATTTTTTCCCCTTTGGTCTTATTTGGTCCTATTCAATCCACTTCAGACTATTCGGTCAACTTTGGTCCTATCCAGTCAACTTTGGTCCTATTCTGTTCATTCGGTTCACATCAGTCCGTTCTATCCATTTTGGTCTTATTCGGTCCATTCAGTCTTATTCAGTTTACTTTGGTCCTATTCGGTCAACTTAGGTCCTATTCAGTTCATGTTGTTCCTATTCAGTCCACTTTAATCCATTTGGTACATTCAATCCATTTTTGTGCACTTAAATAATGGGAGAAGATAGGTTTAGATTGAGAGCATATATTCTAAATCCAAATTTATTAATATATATATATATATATATATATATAAAACTTAAATTCGGCTAATTTAAGTAAAAATCTTTCTAAAGATGAAAGGTATGAATATACAAATGAAATCTTTTGAGTTGTTACTCATTTGTTTTAACATCATTATTTTTAATTGAATTGCATAAAGTTAATGATACCTTCAAGCAATATGTGTGTTTGTGTGTGTGTTTGCGTGTGTGTGTTTTATATAATGAAACCTATGACGTATTTTGCATACATATCTATTTTTTTTATGTAAGTTTTATATAATCACTATTTAACCTATAATTTTTACATTATATTCTTTTAAAATAATTATATTACATTTTCCCACACTCATAGCATGAAATTTGTGACTAGCCTATATATCTAAAAGCTGAAGCGTAACATTTATTGTTGCTATGCTCTAGTTGAGTCACATCATTATTTTTTTTATTTTGAATTTTCCTATAATTTCTTTAACATTACTCGTTCACTCTTTTTTATTTTTATTTTATTTTTTATAAATATTTACACTTCCGCAAACCTTTCTTATTCCCTTACCTTTACATCTCCCTACTACCCTCTACTTTATTATCATTCTTCATCTTTCTCTTTATCTTCCTTTATTTTGTCTTTTTCTTATTCTCACTCTCTTACTATAAATTTGTCATTTTTTTTTTCATTTTATGCATAGTTTTCTCTAACAAAAAAGGTTATTTCTCTCTCTCTCTCTCTCTCTCTCACACACACACACACAATTATTTGGTAGTTTTTTTTTAGTTTTGGTAATTTTGAGCCTTTATGATTATTTAGTGTAATTTATGGTCCAATTTACAAATGGTTTGATAATTTATGCACGATACAAGCTTAAAATGATAATTTCTATCATTTTTGTTTGTTGCAACATGGTGTCTCTAATGCAAAATTGATGAATATTAAAATTTCAGGTCCATGGGAGCTCAAGTGGTGTTGGTACATTTGCAATTCAAATAGCTAAATACCATGGAGCAAGTGTGTTTGTTACTGCAAGTCCAATATCACTTTTATTCTAATGCATAAGTTCGGTTTCCAAGTATTCATATATTTTTAGATTGTGAGTGGCAATGAGTGATGAAAAAATGGTTGTTTGCAAGGATCTTAGGGCTGATGTGTGCATCAATTACAAGATAGGGGACTTTCTTAAAATGGTGAAGGAAGAAATAGGTGGATTTTTTTTTTTTCTTTTTAATATTGAAAGCTCAATTTTCCTCAATGTCTATAGAGATTGATGTTTTTCATTATTCTTTTTGCTATGATTATTAGGTGATAAAAAAACAACTAACTAAATGTTCAATGGTAGGAGTTTAAGTTATTCTGGTTCTTAGGCTCTAAAGACTTTTCTTGATTTTTTTTGCCAATTTTTCTTTTTGCATTCACAATTATGCAATTTTGTTCTCTCGCCATATTTCATTATCCTTTAATTATTCATTATGTTTTTGTTTTACATTTCATGTGGCATATCTACTATAGATAGCTCCACATTTTATGGTAAAAGTGATTTTGTAGGGATAAATGTCCTATTGAGAAGTGATTTTTTTTTCTAAGTAAATAGTTTCTTAGTATATACTTTTTTAATACCATTTTTCAACTTTCCATCAATTACTCCATCAAGCCAAATCAATTTCCATTTTATATTCTCTCTCTCTCTCTCTCTCTCTCTCTCTCTCTCTCTCTCTTAATTAATGTTTCCTAACTTTTCAACTTTCCATTTACTGTTCCATCAAACTCAATATGATAATAGTTCAAGCTCCCTTCAAGTCTATGACTCTCCTTCTCCTCAATCAAGAAGCTATGAAAACCCTTCAATTGCAACCCAATTAGTATTAAAAAAAAAAAAAAACTACTGATTTGTTGTGTGTGAATATATATATATATATATATATATATATATATATATAGAGTTTTTTTTTTCTCCCCCACATTCTTCAGGTTTTCCCAATTAATTTTGTTGGTGATGTGCCATTGAAGACCTCAAGTGCCAACAACATTGGCTCCCATAAACCAACCAAAAAAATCTCAAAGCTATGGTGAAGAATATGGTAAAAGAATTGTAGTGGGGTCTGGCTACTATAGTTTATGTGGTCATTAACCAATGTTTAGAAAGTTGTGTCTCAGATAGAAATATATATTCAATTTTTAAGTAAATTGTAGATGTATTCACCATTATGGATAAAGTATTCCCTTTGCATATGCATAGCATAAATCAGTTTTTTTGTACATACATATTAGTTGTAACATGAATATTGATGCATAACTAAGTACAAGATATGTTACTCTTTTTTTGGTTTTGTATTGTAACAAATTTAAATATTATTATGGGATGCCTTTGCTGGAAGACTTTGCCTCAAAATCCATGAAGATCAATTGGATTTAAGAAAATCCAAGAAGATGTATGCTTGGTTAGCTATCTAAAGAAATTGAATTTGGATAAAATATGAAGAAGACCAATTGAATTGAATTGAGTTCCCTATCATAAATCCTCTCTCTCCCTCGTGTTGTTTTGATTTAATTTTTGTTTGAGTTATGACTTAGTCATTTTGAAAGTGAGAATTTGAATTTATATCAAAATACAATCTTGGCTATGTCTGAATGTGCCAATTGGTTATTTGAGTAATATTAAGTGTAATTTTATTATGAGTTTTCATTATTATGATAATATCCTTTAAGAGAATGAGAAATTTGAATAATATATTTGAAACTTAAAAATTTTAGTTGTAAATAATAAAAAAAATTGGGAAAACATAACACACTATAACATAATTTAAAAGACTATGAACCACCTAAAAAATGAATAAATATCAATTGAATAAACCTAAAAATAATATAATGATTTATTTGTAGAGATAGAAAGATGGAGAATAATTTTAAAAAATTGTTTAATTTTTATGGAGAATAAATTATCTTCAACAAATTTAGGAGAACAAATTATACATTATATCAGAATTATAAAATACTTATCTATTTCCACGCATTGCGTGGGCCTGCGAGTAGTTATATTTAACAAGAAAAGCTAATAAATTGTATGCACATAAGAGCCTTAACTGCATTTCTCCACCGCCCTTAACCCGGCAATGAAAAAGAAAATGAATACGTTCACACACAAAGGGATGTATATCACCTAACAATCCAAAATAGCAGCAATATCAGGGTACATCAATCCATCCCAACTAGCACCATATAGAAGCTCCATAAATCGAAGCAGATGTTACACTTCTAAGGGAATTCACTCACAAACATGAGCAAACAATTTTTAACAAAATGCTGGCTTTTAGAAAAAGAATTGCATGCCATATACGACTCACAGCAGCTTCCATGTAAAATAGGACCAGAATACAGTAACTTTAGCTTAAATGACCCCTCCTTACCTAACAAGAGTGGCGAAAGATGAGGCTGTGACCCACTGAATACGAGTGTAACTTACAAATAAAAAACAGACAGCCAAATTGAACAAACAATACTTCAATACCAAGACCAATACATCACTGAGCCTCTACAAGAGTAACCACAAAAATATTAGTTACAAGGTAGTATTCAAGATAGCAATAATCAGTTCATCTTGTTAAAATGAAAGATCAATCATGAGAAGAAACAATTGAGGATCCATGATGTAAGCATTTACACTAACTGGGATCATGCAACACAATCACATAAATTAGAATCGGATCTCTAGACAAAACAGAAAAGGATTGAAACTTTAGCCTAAATTAGTTGCACCCTTACACATGACTGAATGAAGTTCAAGAACAATGTGTAAACAATAAGAAAAACACAAAGCACTTACATCCATGATGTAAACGATTATAACAGATGCATCCAAGTCTCTCTCCCTCTTAACAATTGTCTGAATACAAGAAAGCACTTTATTTATTTTAAAACAACTCAGCATGATATATGTCAGTTGCTCAAGAACACACGACACTGTTTTTGTATTTGCTAAATTATTTATCACAAATTCATATCTGAACAACTTGTAATACACCTTTCTGTTTTCACCTAAAGAACTCATGTCACACATTGCATTAACAGCAGTAAGTCTTTACTCTAGCCAAAAAATTCCCCGGCTCCTCAACAACCCACCCCTCCCCCCTTTGCACCCGCACGCTTTCTCTCTTAGCTGCACTCAAACTTGGAACAAAGCAAGTATGAGGATGAAACACGAAACTAACAAATAAAAAATGCAAACAAATTAGGTCACTGTGAGATCATTATGCAATTGCTGCACTATGCACTTCCCTCTTAACCAGCTCCCACTTTTGTAACATCCAAGCCCTTAAAATGAGTCTCTTCTATGAGCTGTGGAATCTCGACCACAACCAAAGACTCCAATACTCGTTCATTTCATACAATTTCAGGTAGGTTGGAGTATTTGAGTTGCATTGTGTGGGTCCATTTTCAACTAAAACACAAAGTTTGGTTCCAAAGATCTCGATTGTGCACAATTTTTCAGTATTAATAAAATTTACTTGTATATAAAAGATAGGGTTGAAATAAAGGGCAAATGTCAACTTGCCTAGCCACATAAATCCTGGTAAGAGAGTTAAAATAACAATTGTCCAATCAAAAGTCAAAGTAAGGTGTGATGGTAAAAAATGGTCCAACTAGGCCTCATGATAGATTTAGTAACTTGCAAACATGAATTCAAAACACTCTCCTAACTTACTTTCACCACAAGAAAGCTGATTGCTGGATTTGTCCACTTGGCTGACATGAATTTGACTCGAGCCATTATGATAAACAGCTTATAAAACAAGTACTTTTGCATTTTCTTTTTTATTCTGTAGAACAAAGGAAATCCATATACTTTCTGCTGCTCTTTCTTGTGGCAATCTGAACATGCAGTGCATTCCAGATAGACGCCATATGAGAGCTTTGCAAATCAAAATAACATAAAAATTCTGCAAGTACTGAGAGAATTTGCTCACAAACATGTTAAACAGAAAATTGTTAGGTATCTTGGAATGCACACAAATTATGAGACTTCACCATAGTTTCAATATATACTTAGTGTAACCAACTTGAACTATCAATATCAGTCTCAAAATTGCATGCACCAACATTACAACACCATCTAGTAATACAATTGCATAAAAAGAGCATGTATCAGGGAGCTAGATGTCTTTTTTATAGCAACAAATTGAAAGCAATTAAATTTCTGTGACAAAAGTTCCACAGATAAATTATATTTTAGTTACAAAATTTCAGCCATGGAACTATTTGTAGAATTATGCCCATTTATTAAGCAAGAACAGATCACAATATCCTAGCAGATGATTATGCATTTTTGAACTTGAGCTACACTGTTCAAACAAATAAAAGATAACTCACATTACCAATAAAAAAGTAATATGGGATAATTGCAATCTTGGAGCTCAACTAAAGCAAGTAATTTAACAAGGTTATTCTCTTCTCATTTTGAAGAATCCAATGATCCCTTGTATAGCTTCAACAGCTCAGAAGCCTCCTCCTCATGAAGCATAAAAAACTTCTGCAAAAATGTCTTTTCAGGGCACAAAAAATATGCATGCATTTTAAAATTCTTCTTCACCAAACCTTTTGATAGCAAAACTTGAAGAACCAAACCCCTAGGAATCAATCTCTTTTCCAAGCTCAAAGAAAGAAGTACCGAGTGTTTCTTAATGAGGGAAGACTCCACACCCATCTTGTGGACAAGAAAATCCATTACCCTCGTAAGCTTTTCCTCAGACACCGTCATACACCATGGATGGCTTCTAAATGCCATAGAAACCTCATCCTCAGTCCAACCCCATTTCTTATAAACATTGAGCTTGCTTTCCCATGTCGATTTGCTCATTGACCGCACAGCATGTAATGCCGTGGCAAACATCATCGTCAGTTAAATCCCATTTCCACAGCCTCTCTAAACTGAACAGGACTAGCCCTGAATGCTCTTGGCTGTCTTTTAAGTATAGAAATAATAATCGACTCGGGCATTCCGCACTCTCTTAATGTATTAACATTGGGCACCACATTAGTTTCAAGATAATATGTTAACATAATCGAACATCGTTGTAAAGCTTGAAGAGTCTTATCCTCAGACAGAAGCAAGCTTTTAAACAAATCAAAGGAAGGGATGATTTGTTTCTCTAAGCTTCTTCTAAAAAGATCAGGGACCCCAGTAAACATTTTTGCAAGGTCAGGACTTGGAATCCCTTTAGAGGAAAAGAATTCCATTTTGGGCAAAAGGGTTTTCTCAGGATTATATTTGAGCAGAACTGGGCGTCTTCTAACAAGGTTCGAGATCTGGGTTTGAGAGAACCCATGGTTCTTCAAAAACTTAACCACAGCATCTGCTTTTTCTGGGGTTTCGAAATGAACATATTTGGAAGCTGATAAAGCAGCTTCTGGTGTGAACCCAAGTGAGTTTATGAGGTAAGAGACAGCAAATGGTTGCTGATTTGAAGTGCTGGAGACATAGTATTTCAAAGATAAAGATGGGTTTTGAAGAAAACCCAGTTTGTGAATTGGTGTTGGAGATCTACTAGTAATGCGTTTCTCACCATTTAGAATGGTTTTGCAGAGACAATTAAACATGGGTATTGAAAAACGCACCTGTTTAGTTGTGTAGAAGATATGACTTCTGTGCCTGACTGAATTTTTGAACTCCACAAGGAGTAGAAAAACTGCAAGAAAATGGAGCTGGGAAGGGATTTTAACTAAAACCCTCTTGAGGAATTGAAAAGAGGTTCATGGTTTTTTGACAAAGAACACTCAGAACCGACGTCGTTTGTGACCTACGCTATGTAAAGAACTCCCAATATTGAGTTTAAATGAATTCTCTAATTCATTTTCTATTTATATAATTTGTTATGTTATTTATAATTAGATGATTTTTTGGACCTTTAAAAGTGGGGAAAAACAAAACAAAACTTTAAAGGACAAAATTGAAGACATGTTAAACTTAGAGGGAGTAATTAAGTCCTTTTAAAAATAAAAAAAAACTTTCAAAGAAATACTCAAATTTTCAGTTCTGTATATTAAATTAACATAAAATTTTAAAAAAATATACACAATTCGGTATATTCAATATACATAATTATTAAAAAAATGTACATAATTATATACACAATTTTTCAAAAAATATACATAATATAGTACATTAAACATACTCAAATTTTCAAATAATGTGTATAATTCTATATATTCAATTTACAAAAAAATTTAAAGAATATGCACAATTCTGTATATTCAATATATATAATTTTACAATTCTATAATACTATCTACATAGTAATTAATATAATGCACACATTTATAATCAATAGACACAATTTTTCAAAAATATATACACAATTTAAATTCAATGTAAACAATTTTATATATTTAATTCACATTATTTTTCAAAGAATATACACAATTTTTTCAAAAAATGTACACAAGTTTTAATTTTCTTACATTCAATGAATATAATTTTTCAATGAATATTCACAATTTGGTACATTTATTATACATAATTTTTCATAAAAAAATACATGAGTTTGTATATTTGATGCATACAATTTTTCAAAAAATATACGCAATTATGCATATTCAACTACAAAATTTTGTATATTTAATTTATACAAATTTTCAATTATATACATTCAAGGTATACAATTTTTCAAAGAATATTACATTCAATATACATAAGTTTTCAAAGGATGTGTACAATTTTTTACAATCAATGTACACAATTTTTAAATAATATAAACAATTCTATATATTCAATGTAAACAAATTTTTGAAAAAAAAAATGTACACAATAGAGATCTCAATAATTAATTGGTCATTACATTGTTAAAAATTAAAGTTCAATCATGAGAAGAAATTGAGGATCTACAATGTAAACATTTACGATAGCTAATATCATGCAATACAATCTAAACAATTAAACCAAGTAAACAATCACATAAATTAGAATGGGATATATCCAGCAAGCCAAAAAAATAAAAGAAAAAAAGAATAGGATTCAAACATTAGCCTAAATTAGTTGCACCCTCGGACATGACTGAAGCAATTACAGGAACAATGGGATCAATTAACACAACAAGGGAAACATAAAGCACTTGGATCCATGATTTAATCAATTCTTAACAGCTGTATCCTAGGATCTCTCCCTCTTAACAATTGTCTGTAGAAAAGTAAGCACTTCATTAATCATTAGTTCAGAAAAATCACAGCACTGTTTCTGTATATTCTAACTTATTTAGCACAAATTTCTCTCTATTAGCTGCAGTCAGACTTGGACTAAAGCAAGTTGAGGATGAAGAATTCAAAGGGATTTTAAGTAACAATAAAAAAATGCAAACAGATTTGGGTTCACTGTGATCATTATGAAATTGTTGCAATATGCACTTCGCTCTTAACAAGCTCCCAATTTTGTAATTTCCAGGTTTTATATTATGCAGATGGGGAACTTCCTTTTTAATAATTCACAAACTTGAACAAGTTTTCATTACCCTCAAACATAGCAGTCATACTGAAATCTTTGAATAAAACTGAAGCCCTTAGAATGACTCTTCTTTGAGCTCTAGGTTTTCAGCCACAGCCAAAGACTCCCATACTCTTTCATTACTATTTCAGGCAGATTGGCATGCTTGAGTCGCATTATGCAGGTGTTCCAACAAGGGTTTGAATTGTGTAGAGTTTTCCACTCAAAATAAAATTTAGCTGTATATAAAAGATGGGGTTAAAATTTTATAAAAGGGCCAAATAACAACTTGCCTAGCAGCACATATCCTAGTAAGAGTGTAAGACTGTAATTAAAAACTGTCCAATTGAAAGCCAAAGTATGTGATGGAAAAACTTGGTCAAGCTAGACCTCTTGAAAGATTGAGTAATTTGCAAATATGAATTAAAACCCTCTCCCAACTTACTTTCACCCCAAGAAAGCTGGTTGCTGGATTTTTCCACTTGGTTGAGATGGTTTTGACTCTAGGCATTAAGATAAACACTTTACAAAGCAGGTACTTTTGCAAAACTTTTTTTTTCTTCTGTATAACAAACGAAATCCATGCACTTGGTGCTGCTCTTTCTTGTAGCCATCTGAACAAGCAGTGCATTCCAGACAGGCACCCTGTAGGCCGTAAGTGCTCTAAAAATCAAAACAATGTAACAACTCTGTAAATCCTGAGAGAATTTGCTCATAAACATTTAAAACAGAATGAAGATAAGTAATTTGGAATGCACTCAACATATAAGACTTGAGACTGCACCATAATTTTATTACAAACTCAGAATAACCAAATTGAAGAAGCAATATCACAGTCTTGCAGTTGCATGCACCAACATTACAACACCATCGAGTAATACGATTGCATAAAAAGATCATGTTCAAGGAGATAGATGCCTTTTTATGGAAAAAAGATGAAAGAGATGAAAATTCACTGACAAAAGCTCCACAGATAGTTCATATTTTTAGTTACAAAAGTTCAGCAATAGAATTAGCTGCAGAGTTATTCCCATGTATAATGCAAGAACAGATCACAATCGCAAAGCAGATGATTATGCATCTCGTTCTGGAACTCAAGCTTCAATGGTCAAACAAATAAAAGAGAATTCACATTACAAGTAAAAAGAAAATGGATTAATTGCAATCTTGGAGCTCAACTAAAATAAGGAACCCAACAAGGTTATTCTCTTCTCATTTTTGAAGAATCCATTTTCTCCTTGTATAGCTTCAACAGCTCAGAAGCTTCCTCCTTGTGAGGCATAATATACTTATGCACAAATGTCCTTTCAGGACAGTCATACAATGGATATATATTAAAATCCTTCTTCACCAAACCTTTTGATAACAAACCTTGAAAAACAAAATCCCTAGGAATCAACTGCTTTTCCAAGCTCAAAGAAACAAGTCCTGGGCGTTTGATAAAGAAGGAAGAATCCATACCCATCTTGTTGACAAGCAAATATACTAACCACATAATCTTCTCCTCAGATGCCATCATACATCACGGATGCCTTCCAAATGCCAAAAAAATATCATTCTCAAACAAACCCCATTTCTTATAAACGTCAAACTCTCTTTCCCATGTTGATTTGCTCATAGCCCGCAATACAAATACTGCTAGAGCAAACTCCAACCTGGAAGGATTGACAAGTCATTTGTGCTAAACGACCCACTCGTGAAATTGGGCAGCAAAAAGATACTTGTTCTCGGCATTTGTCAACACTTCGCTCACCCTCTTTTGAGCAACAAAATGTTCTCCTTTTAAGTTGTCCCGTCTTTGCTTGCTTTACAAATTGTTTCCTTACACTAAAGCCAATCCGTTGAGCATATTCTTTGTAAAATTCATATGCGCTATCATCACAATCAAACTTCATGCCAACTTTTGGTACTTCTACATTTTGCTTGTCATGTCTACTCGGAGTGTCTGATGACTTTGATCTGCTTGGACTTCCATGAGTAGGTTCTACTTGATCCTCCTCTTGTTGATCAACTATGACAACACTCAATTCATTATCCAATACAGTGCTTTGGCTAGAATCCATTATCTATAGTCAAGATAGCACATTCAATATTCAGAACCCAATAAAAAAAATATAAAAAATAAAAAGTATCCCAACTAACAGACAGCTTAATATATAAACAGTAAGAGCTTAACCCATCAAAAATCACTCTCAAAACATTACTTACAAACACTAAGAGTTTTAGAATGTCCGAATCCAGAAACCAAAAAAAGCACCCATTTAACTAACTGGGTAGCAAGGAGAAAATAGTTATATAGGCATAATTTTCGAACTATATAATTAGTTGTTACGGTTTGCAAACTATATATTTTACTAGCATCTCGAGTCTAAGAGGCTCGATTTTGGGCCTAAAAATCGAGTTTTTGAGGGTCGATTTTTAATGTATGATGTGGCAATTTTTCCTACGTGGAGTCTACCTGGAAATCGAGTCTCTAACACTCGATTTACTAAGCAAAAAAATATTAAATCCATCCACCATGACTGAGCAAAACTCACCACAAAAAAAAAAAAAACCCAGCGCAAGCCCAGATCCAGGCCGCGCGTGCCCCAGATCCAGGTCGTGTCGCGCCCAGGCCGCGGCACGCCCAGGTCGCGCGACCTGGGCACGACCCGGCTTGGGTCGTGCGCTGCCTGGGTCAACCTGGGTCGCGCGCTGCTTGGGTCAGCCTGGGTCGCGCGGCGGCCTGGGTCAGCCTGGTTCGACGGCAAATCAACGTGGAGGAGGAAGAAAGGAAAAGATGAAGAGGTAGGGAGGAAGAAAGGAACAGATGGAGATGTAAAGAGAAGAGAGATGTGAAACGTAGAAAAAATAAGAAGGAAAAGAGGGAAGGTTTAGGATGTAAATTGAGTCTTAGAGACTTGATTTCCAAGTAGTCGCCACGTGGAAAAAATGCCACATCAGATAGAATTAGACTATAAAAATCGACCATCAAAGACTCGATTTATAGCCCAAAATCGAGTCTTTTAGACTCGAGATGCTAGTAAAAAATATAGTTTGGAACTTATGATTAATTTGCTATTTTTGCCCTTATATATATTTTCGAAAATCTAAGTCAAAATGAACAACAATATCAAAAACCCACATTAAAGAAAATATGAAAAAACCCACATTCATAATCAAACACAACTCATACACAAATTTTATTTTATTTTATGGAACTATAAAATTATTGAAAGAATCATAGTCAAAACTCAAAAGAATAAATCACATGCCAATACATAACAAATGAAAAGTTTTAATGGAAAACCAACCTCGAAAAAAAGGCTGACCTCTCTGTCTTCGTCCGCAAAAGGCTAATCTCCACACTATGAATGAGCAAAACCTCGAAACCCACAAACCAGTCCGAAGCAGAAACTCATGATAAATTCAAAAGTGTTGGATTCTATGTTGGGCTCGATTTCTAACTCGTGTTAAAGGCCAAATCGGCCCAATACTATCATTTTAAAAAAAATTTAGGCAGAAAACACTGTTTCGGAAGTAATTGGGGAAATACCACTTTTTCCAGTACTCGAGTTTGGTGAGCTCGAGTACTAGATTTTACACTTCCACCGTGGCATGCCAGCATTGAATATCTATTTTAAAAAATTCAACAAGTACTTGAGTTTTTTGAACTCGAGTACTGTATGATGGAAATCCAGATTTATACTCGAGTACTTTGAATGGTACCCGAGTTCTTAAAACTCGAGTACTAATCTGGATTGCAATTTTGTACCAATCTGGATTGTCCGCCAACATGTGATGGGAATCCAGATTTATACTCGAGTTTCATATACTCAAGTACTTTGAATGGTACCCGAGTTCTTGAAACTCGAGTACTAATCTGGATTGCAATTTTGTACCAATCTGGATTGTCGGTCAACATGTGATGGGAATCCAGATTTATACTCGAGCTTCATATACTCGAGTACTTTGAATGGTACCCGAGTTCTTGAAACTCGAGTACTAATCTGGATTACAATTTTGTGTATATGCCCATTATACTCGAGTTTCATGGACTCGGGTATTATTCAAAGTACTCGAGTATATCATACTCGAGTATTGCTCACTAAAACCGGTCATTTCTACTCTCCCATCTCTCATGTCTCACTCACTTGCACACTCTCACTCTCCAAACCGCAAACCCATTTCATCGCCGGCAAACTCGGACTCCCAAACCCGTTTCATCACCGGCGCCGCCGTAGAAACCCCAAACCCCTTTCATCGCCGGCAACCTCGGACTCCCAAACCCATTTCATCGCCGGCGACCTCGCACTCAAAGGTTAGCAATTTTGGTAATTTTTTTTGTTCTTTCCATGAGTTTTTAAGTAATTGTGGTAATTTTGATTATTAATTGTGTTATTTTTTATAATTGTGTTGGATCTAAAATGTTGTTCATTGTTGTGTAAAATGCAGAGGAAACAATGAAAATTGTTGTGAAAGTTTAACAAGAAATGATATATTGTTGGCTAGTTTTTTGTTTTGTTTTTATGTTTTTTGAAAACATTGTGAAACGAAATTGCGAGTAGAGGAGGGTGCATGTTGCATTGTTGTAATTAAAAGGAGTCAAGAAATTGAAGTGAAGCTAATTCTATTAAACTATGATAAGTGTGTCTTAACATAAATAAATAAAGGGTAGCTTTGTAGATCTCAATTATTTGATCTTTTTTGATTTGGGTGTGTCTCTTTGTTCCTTGTTATGAAGTTTTAGAGGGGAATTACTGTGTTGTTTATGTTACGTGGTTCTTTTTATTTTAGTTTTATTCTGAAACTGTTTGATTCATTCTGTTGTTGATATGTAGGAATTTTATTTTATTGCAATGAGCTGTGTTGTGTTACGTTTATTGGGAAATTCAAATTGTCATTGCTTGATAGTCTAGAATAATCCAAAATGCAATTTGTTTTGGATCAATGTTGCTAATAGGAAGTGATGATATATATATATATATATATATATATATATATATATATATATATATATATATATATATATATATATATATATATATATAGGAGGATGCGAGTTTGTATTTGTTGGGTCATGAATGGATTTGACATTCTTTTCCTCTTTTTGATTTGGTAGTTGTGGAAATATTCCCCATAGAATTATATTAGTTTGTGACTGTGCTATGTTGAATCTTGGATTTTGTGAATTTAAAAAACATGAATTAAAAGAACTCACTTATTAGAAAGAACTTATTAGTTTTAAAAATAGAAAGAACACATGAATTGAAAGGCTTAGATTAGAGCCCTTTAAAGAAAATCAATCAAGTGCTTAGGAGATTTTTTGAGGGAAAAAAAAAGGGAACTTCCTTCGATGCCCTTTTAAAGTTCTAAAGTTTTTTTTTTTTTTTTTTTCGGGGTGGTCAAAAAATCTCTCCATGGTCGTTGATGTTTGAGTTTAAGGATTTCTAACATTGTTTGTACTCTTTTCTGTAGTATCATTCAGCCCAAAGACTGAAAGGACCATTTAATTTAAGCTTCAAGATCCTTGTCTACAATAGAGGTAAATCTTCCTTTCTTTGTGTGTGTGTGTGTGTGTTTTTGGCTTTTAATTTTACACGTTTAATTATTTTTGTTCTGATCTTCAATTAATTATAGCTTAGGAACATACTTAGAGTAGAAATTAAAATAGAGAAGGGTTTTTCCTCTTAAGTGTGTATGTACTATGTAGCACCACCCTAGAGACCTATGTACGCAGCCTTGGTCATGTGTACACATTGCAGAAACCTTAGAAATCTTTATCTTCTATTTTTATTTATTTAATGCATGTTTTGTTGATGTTAGCCTAAGCTAAAAACTTAGAAATAGGAAACTCACCCCTTATGTATGCTTGAATCGTGCTTGTGTTTATTTTGATCTATGTTTTCTTAAAGCAATTTGCATGTTTAGGACATATCCCACTTAGAAAAACCCTTCCTAGAATATGGAAAGAAGGTCTGTAGTGGAGGCCAATCCATTGAATTGAGCATACTTGAGTGCCTAACACTTTCTGAAGAATTTATCCTAACTTTGGACCATAGTTTGGTAATGTAATTCTGCATAAGGGTCGAGAGCGATTCCTACACCTAAACTAGATGAAGGGTCTGTTTATTTAATGCATGTTTTTGGTCATAATAATTATTGGTCATTATTTATTATATATATATATATATATATATATATATATATATATATATATATATATATATATATAGCCTATTGTTTATATTTTGCAATTAATCAAACAATTGGTATATTCCTTGATATACAAATTCCAATACTAACTTTAAAATACAACTAAATATTAAATATAACTTAAAACTAAACAAAGGGATGAAGAAAGAGAACATGTATATATAGGTACCGACTTTAGCAATTTGGTTCAATAAAATTACACTTGAGCCACCCTCAACAATAGCATTTCCCCTCTTAAAGGCCATCAAAAAATTATTGATATAAAAACAAATAAAAAAATTAGTGGGATGCTATCAATGAGATGCTATCATTTCCCCTCTTATGGGTATTTGATGAATATGCTAATGGGCCATTAATCACCTTTAATTTATGCCAGGTATGGACCCACATCGAGCAGGACCCTCTATAGGGACTGTCTTGACGAGGCAACCTATGCATCGTTCAAGTTTGCTTTGGGATGCTCCTTTGGCAGGCGAGGTATGCACTTGTGTCCAAAATCGTAATCAATATATGTAGTAGAAAGATTTTGGGCATTATGTTTGAAGTGTAATTATTACGTGGTTAGTGAATGCTATTATTAATACTAAGCTGCTTTGTTTGCAGGAAGTGCCAGGTGTTCTGACTTGTCGTCACCGAGATAAAGGTCTGTTTGATGGTGGGTTAGATCCACGGATTGCCGCTTATATCACAGATGCGGGGTTAGATCCACGGATTGCCACTTATATCACAAATAAAGGTCTGTTTCATGGTACTCAAGTAGATGAAACTCGAGTATAATTCTAGATTCCCATCACATGTTGGCGGGCAATCCAGATTGGTACAAAATTGCATATCCAGATTGGTACTCGAGTTTCAAGAACTCGAGTACTTTTCATGGTACTCGAGTATATGACGCTCGAGTACCAATCTGGATTATCCCATCACAAGCTGGCGTAGAATCCAGATTGGTAACCGAGTTTAGTGGACTCGGGTACCAGATTATACAGTACTCGAGTTTGGAGAACTCGAGTACTAGGTGAATTTTTTAAAATAGAAATTCCATGTTGGCATGCCACGGTGGAAGTGTAAAATCTAGTACTCGAGTTCACCAAACTCGAGTACTGGAAAAAGTGGTATTTCCCCAATTACTTCCGAAACAGTGTTTTCTGCCTAAATTTTTTTAAAAATGATGGTATTGGGCTGATTTGGCCCGTGTTAAATCAATTTTATTTTGAAAAAAATTCCCTCATTTGCATTTTGGTTGTTTGGAACATTGTCTTTTGAAAGACATGAAATCTGCTAATTAAACAAACTTATGTATTGGACTTGGATCAGATGGGCTTGGCCATGATGGACCTTTCCCTAACCCAACAAAAAAAAAATTAAAAGATAAAATTTCTTGGTATTGTAATTTTTAGCTTATCCAAATTAAATTTAATCATTTCGTAGGATTGTTTTGACTAATAAATAATAAATTATACAGTTGAATTTAATTATCTTTTCAAAAAGATGTGCTGCATTTATTAATAAATCCACATGATTGAATTTAATTAAGAATCTTACGTGTAAAATACAATATTTAAGAAACTATAATAAACCATACACAAAAATTAATTTAATATCTTGTAGCACAGACCACTGCCTTTTTTCTGTTGATAAGCACAGACCACTGCCTTGATGCTCTTGCTCATGTAGGCTATTCGACTGAACATTAACATTAGTATCGCTCACTAAAAAAGGCTAGTTCTACATAAATAAAACATGATGTTGAGCAATGTAATCTTCCCTAATCCTAAGAAATATTAGATGGAATTTTCCTTTTTTGTTATAGTTAATTCACTACTAGCTGGACTTTTTTTTGTACTATTTTTTTTTTTTTGGCTTTAGAAAAATGGGTTGAGGTGGGTGACTAGTGTCAGTGTGGCTTTCTTACCTAAGTGTGACCAAAGTATACCCGTTCCCAAGCGAGATCCCATACTCTCTCATTTTTATACTTGAACTCTAGGTTTCACTACTATTTATGCTTTCATAAAAAATGTAACTAGAATTGTAATTATCATTGTAATTGGCTCATAATTTTATCGTTTCGAATTTTCAAAATCAGTCTTATTTGGTTTATTCGATGCACTTTGGTCCTATTCAATCCACTTCGGTCCACTTTAGTCCTATACAGCTCCCTTCGGTCTATTCTGTTCACTTTGGCCTTATTTGGTCCTATCCAATCCACTTTGGTCCCATTTGGTCCACTTTTTGTTCTATTCGGTCCATTCTGTCCACTTTTGTTTTATTTGATCCACTTCAGTCCTATTCTTTCCACTATGGTCTTATTTGGTGCTATTCAATCCACTTTGGTTATATTCAGTCTATTCTATTCACTTTAATCCTATTCAATCCACTTCTGTCCTATGCAGTAAAATTTGATCTTATTAGGTCCATTTGGTCCAAGTTGATCTAATTTAGTCCTATTCAATCTATTCGGTCCACTTCGGTCTTATTCGGTCCATTTTGTCCACTTTGGTCTTATTTGGTCCTATTTAATCCACTTCAGTTCTATTCGGTCCACTTTGGTTCTATGCACACAACTTCGGTCCTATTCAGTCCATATGGTCTTATTCAGTCGAATTTGGTCCTAATCGGTCCAATTTGGCCCTATTCTTATTCTAGTCACTCAGTCTTATTCGGTCCACATCATTCCATTCTATCCATTTTGGTCTTATTTGGTCCATTCAGTCTTATTCAGTTCACTTTGGTCCTATTTAGTCAACTTAGGTCCTATTCAGTTAACTTTGTTCCTATTTAGTCCACTTTAGTCCATTTGGTACATTCAATTCGTTTTTGTGCACTTACATAATGGGAGAAGATAGGTTTAGATTGAGAGCACATATTCTAAATTCAAATTTATTAATATATATATAGATCTCAAACTATCTAAAATCTTAAACATAACACTTATTATTATTACACTCCTATTGAGCTAAATTAACGTAGCTGTAAGGACACAATTCGAACCTCCAATCCACAATCAAAGGGAATGGGCTTGAAGGCCTTTTACAATAAATTTTGTAGAGAGTGGGCTTGAAATCTAGATTTTGAGGGTGGTTCAAACAACAAAGAAAGAATGGGTCTTGGGCCCAATGGCACAAACAAGGAATTAACTATAAGAATGTAAATGAAAGCTCTTCCTCAGACATAATCCGAGGATAGTTTATAGTATTGTTTCTCAAGGTTGATTACAATTATAGATCGCTAGATTATCATATGCTATTCTTTCTTCTCTCCAAAGAAAAAGCCTCCCTTCTTCCGAAGGTCTTTCCCTTTATTTATACTTCCTCTTCTTCTCTTTATCATCTTCCACCTCATGGTTGTAACGCTGGCTTTGGATACTTGTCCCATCAAATTTCCCCGAAGTCCTCTAGGGTCAGGGGCCAAGTTCCAAACCTCATGCTCAGGTCTCCTTCCTCCATTAATACAGTCAGTATATCAATTGCAGAGTTTTTAATGTGTGGGCGGTGGTAGCAGCTTTACCTTAGATATTCCACCACTCTTCTATTGTCCTCCACGTATATCGTGTCTTCCCGTAGCCATAAGATTTTTTATAACATAGCTTGGGGATATTAAACCTCCCTTCCTATGACCTCGGCTTTAATATCCGAGGACTAATATCTTCCTCGGACATAATTGTTCACTCGTTTATCACATCTTTACCTGACATTTTCTTTATGAGGTACATTCATGTACTCCTAGATCATTTGATGTCATCGGATTGGGTTTTTAGCCCAATAGACTTTGTTGGGCCATCCTTTGTAAATTACTGGGTGCAATGTCCCTACAATAGCCCCTCGAGATTCTTTATTTCTTCAACTCGGGATGAAAAAAGGATCTCGACTTAAATCTCCCTTTATCTTGCGGATTTCTGGCAACATTGCTGACGGGGACAATGACTTTTGAACTACCCATCGCATGTTCCTAACGCTTCGGCAAGCGAAGCGCCCCTGAATTAAATTTTGGCGTGTCCATGTCCCCCACGCTTCAACGATGTGACACAAATCCAACGGTTGAGAGCTGTTCTTGGGTTGAGGCGGGAATTTTCCTGCTTCATAACTTCTATTGATATATAAATACTAATTTCCTTCAAATCTTCTCACATCACAATATCCTTATAACGTACCTGCCACATTTGCTACTTTCACGTGCTTTCTCTTTTTACCAAATACCCTGTCCGAGCTGACCGTGCCTTCTTCTTTTTTTAAAGTAAGTTTTCCCACACTCTTTCCCTTTCTTATCAGCTCTTTGTTTTCTTTTGTTTTTCTTCCCTTTCTTTTTCTTTTTCTCTATACCCCCTTGACCCCGGCATAGTCTTTTTAGTTTCTTTACACCCCTTTTTTCAAAGATGGGTAGATTTGCATCCCTAGTGGATTCAAACGAAAAAATAAAGCAGTTTAAGGCTAAATACCGAATCCCCTCGAACGTATCTATTAGGTACTGTAACGAGGAGGAATATTTTGTAAAAAGAAAAACGAGGGAGGTAGTAATCCCGATGATTGCATTTATCGAAGGGGGAATGAGAATCCCAATGGGGACTGTGACTAGGGATTACCTTAGGGCTTTTAGATTAGCTCCAACCCAGTGCGCCCCAAATGTCTTTAGGATCCTAGGTTCCATAGATACCTTAAACGAAAAAATGAACCTAGGACTTACTTATCACGACATGAACTGGGTTTATAACCTCCACTATCTAACAAAGAAAGATTAATATTACCTAAAATCTAGACACCTAGCAATTAGGCTAATTCGGTGTCTACCCGAATCTAATAAGGGTCTAAAAAACGACTTCCTGATCGTATCAGGAGATTGGCATGACGGCTTACCCTGTTCGACAAGGGAGGAGACCCCAGGTGAAGTTTTTAGATTTTGTCTAGAACCCTCAAAACCACCCCTTTTTTTTGTCTTTTTATTTATTCTTACCCCTTTTCTTTTTGGATAATTCTACAGATCCACACGCAGCAGATCGTCATCCTCTCCTTGTCGATTTTGGTCGATTGGATAGAATCCTACAAGCCGAAGTTTTCATACATACAGACGGCCAACTCTGAGTGGCTCATTTCATCCTCGGCTACGATCCCATTTCCAAAGCTTTTCAGGCGCCGAAGTGTGTGATCAAAGCCAAGGACCCTCGCCTTCCCCAGATCAGCGTTGCCGTTGAAGATTTCCTGCTACCCGAGGGGGCTCCTATTCCTTAGGGTAATCTGGTTACTCAACCTATACAACCCCCACAATCTGTTCTGGTTGGGATTCCCCTAGTTCCTATTCCAACACAAAATGTACTTGGTGAAGCAACATCTTCCTATCCTATTGTAAAGGAAGAAGAAGACATCGTCGAGGTATCTGATTCCGAGGACGAGTTCGAGGTTTTCAACCAACCCCACTCTCCCGAAGACCCAATTTCTATTCCTGGCAACTCCTTTCAAGTCTCATAAGCTATTGTTCAACAATCTGATAATATGGGCATTCAGCGTAAGGCCAAGCCCAGCTAAAAAGACGTACTTGAGGGTCACGTAGGTTCCCAAGAGCCTCCTAAGGAACTGCGCCCTAGGGCCCAAGATAAGGGTGCTGACAAAGGCCCTGAGTCTAGGCTCCCTCCTCCTCCTCCTCCTTCTTCCCAATCTCAACGTTCTAATCCGGCTGACCTTAAAAGGAAAAGGGATCAGCAAAAGGGAAAGGAAGTGATGGAGGTAGGAAAGGGCTCTCTTCCTAAAGAGCCCGAGATTGAAAAAGTGGGAAGCAGGCCCGCACCGTGCAGACGAGGTCGGACAAACGGACCGAATCTCACGTGGCCGTGCACGCTCCACTATGGCTCCCAAACATGACTATGGATGACCGGGCCATTACCGTTGATGCGTCCATCAGAAACTCTGATGAGGGCACTGTTGCATGCGTAGCAGACACATTGGAGCAAGCGTTGCTGCTCCCCGAGGACATGGGTGAGCTTAGAAAGAAGAGAGACCATAATATCTTCATGATCCTGAAGAAGGAACTTGCGATGGTAAGTTTTTCTTCTAAACCATGTTTATTTTTTATTTCATAAAACTTATATATATATATATATATATATATATATATATATATATATATATATTGTTCATAGGCTGTTCAATCTGCCCATAGGGCAGAAGAGATTGCCATCAGCTCGTACAAATCTCTGAGGGCCGAGGAGTCAAGGCGCAAAACCGCCCAAAGGATTTCGGACCTACAGAAGAAGAAGCTGCAGGAGGTCTCAGACAAATTGATTAAAGCAGAGAGTGAGAGGTCGGGTTTAGGGGCTGCTCTCAAAACAACTACTAAACAGACCGAGGACCAACGACTGCTGCTCCGACAAACTGACGAGAACCTTGCTGCAGCACGAAAGCTTATTGAGGATCTTAAAAAATATCTGAAGGAGTCCGAGAGGGTCAAGGAGGAGGCTATCAAGGGCAAAGAGAAAGCCCTTCAAGAAAAAGAAGAGGCTAAAAAGGCAAAAAAAAGAGGCCGAGAATGCAAAGGACTGAGCTGAACAGGAAGGTTACGAGATCGGTGTGAAGGAGATCACGGAAACCTTCAAGGCTCAGGTTCCTAAGGTATGTAGACATTACTGCCTCCAAGTGTGGAACGAGGCACTTTCCCAAGCTGGGGTTGATGCTTCTTCTACTCTTTGAAAAGCAGAGACTGTCTACTATCCTCCAGCCATTCGAGCCTCGGACATTCCTCAAGTTGATAATGATGCTGCCTAACTACTATCTGAGGGTAAGGGAGGTGAACTGGCTGAAGACTCAACGTTTGCTGAAGATCAACTCCCCAAGCAAGCTGATCCAACAGAAGAAAAGGCACTAGAGGACATACAGCCCTCAAGTGACCTTAATGAATCTTCCAAGGATGTGCTGGGTGATCAAGCAAATTTGATAACTTTGAGGGATGATCCAAAAGGCAAAGGAATTGCTAATGAGTCTTCGGCGCAGCCTCAACTTCCTCAAGACCCTAAAGGCCCTTTGAAGATAAAGTTGAAGCAGTGACTGCTCTTCCTTTGTTTTTAGCCTTTTCTTTATTTTTGCTTAATGTAACTCCGATAATTTTACAAGTACTTTTGTAATTTCTAAAGAATTTTGAATGAAAGCACAAGTTCTAATTTTTTTGTTTTTTGATGCTTTTTACCTTTATTTTGCCTTGATTATACCACTTCACACTTATTAAGTTACTAAAATTAAAGCAACAACTTGGATTGAACTTTATACCATAGACATGTTCCATATGTCCGTAGATGCATTAAGTGATGCTCATGGATTTTTATCCATTTATCACTGTCTCAAAGAAACTTTTAAGATATAAGTGGTTGAATTTCACTTAAATGGGGCACGTCTATGGGTTAAAAACCTTTAGTAAGCTTTGTCAAACGTTAAACATATTAATCTTTGGTTTTGATACTTAATAAAAACGAAACGGAATATTAATTTTCCCAAAGTTGATAATCCGAGGACCAATCATAATTAAAAATCTATTTAACACTTGATAGAAAATATCAATTTAGACGAGGTATGTGGTCCGAGGATCCAGGCATACCAAGTTTCAGTTTGATAAAAATGTTAATTTTTCCAAAGTAGATGATCCGAGGACCAGACATAACTAAGGATCTGTTTAACACTTGATAGAAAATATCAATTTAGACGAGGTATGTGGTCCAAGGATCCAGGCGTACCAAGCTTCAGTTTGATACTCATTGAAAGAAATAAGATGTTAATTTTTCCAAAGTAGATGATCCGAGGACCAGACATAACTAAGGTTCTGTTTAACACCTGGTAAAAAATATCAAATTAGACGAGGTATGTGGTCCGAGGATCCAGGCATACCAAGTTTCAGTTTGATACTTAGTAAAAAATCTAAAATGTTAATTTTCCCAAAGTAGATGATCCGAGGACCAGACGTGACTAAAGTTCTGTTTAACACTTGATAAAAGATATCAATTTAGACGAGGTATGTGGTCTGAGGATCCAGGCATATCAAGGTTCAGTTTGATACTTTGTGAAAGAAAAATAATAAGCGCAATATAGTGTTAACAGAAATGGCGGAAGTGCCTTATATTTAATAATAGTACCTTTGTAGGTTATTTACATTCCAAGGACGTTATACAACATGTTCGTCTAGATCTTCAAGATTATAAGCCCCTATGCCTGCGACCGAAGTAATACGATAAGGTCCTTCCCAGTTGGGCCCCAGGTTTCCCCATGCTAGGTTCTTTGTTGTACCCAAAACTTTCCTCAGTACCAAGTCCCCAGGTGCAAGAGGTCGTAGTTTTACATGAGAATCATACCCCTGCTTGAGCTTGTGTTGATAACAAGCTAGTTGAACCATGGCATTCTCTCGTTGTTCCTCAACTAAGTCTAAATTTCTCCTCAATAGATTATCATTACTATCTGGAACGAAGGAGCTTTTCTTTAGGGTTGGGAACCCAGTTTCTAGGGGTATTACTGCCTCGGCTTCATAAGTCATGGAGAAGGGTGTTTCTCCTGTGGACCTTCGTGGTGTGGTTTGATATGTCCACAAGACATATGGCAGTTCTTCCACCCATCTTCCCTTAGCATCACCCAACCTTTTCTTGAGCCCATTAACTATCACTTTGTTGACGGCCTCGGCTTACCCATTCCCTTGAGGGTAAGCTGGAGTGGAATATCTGTTCGTGATGCCTAGATCACAACAATATCTCCTAAAGGCCTTGCTATCAAATTGTAGACCATTATCTGAAATGAGAGTATGAGGGATACCAAACCTGGTAACAATGTTCTTCCATACAAACTTTTTTGCTTCCATGTCTCTGATGTTTGATAATGGCTCAGCTTCAACCCATTTGGTGAAATAATCCGTTCCGACGAGGAGCCACCGCCTGTTTCTAGTTGCTTTTAGGAAATGTCCAACAATGTCCAAGCCCTATTGAGCAAAAGGCCAAAGGCTAGACAAAGGATTAAGAACACCTCCTGGTTGATGTATGTTCGGAGCGAATCTTTGACATTGGTCACATTTCTTCGCATAATCCTGTGCCTCCCTCTGCATATTGAGCCACCAATAGCCCTGAGTAAGGGCTCTATGAGCTAAAGACCTTCCTCCAGTGTGACTTCCACAGATCCCTTCGTGCAACTCTTCCAAAAGTAACTCCGTTGCCTTGGGGTGCATACATAACAAATTGGTCCCGAAAAAGAGCGTTTGTATAATTTTTGGTCCTCGGATAACCAGAACCGAGGTGCTTTCCTGCGAACCTTATCTGCTTTAAATTTTTCTCCAGGCAAGATATCATCTTTGAGAAATGTCACAATTGGATCCATCCAACTAGGCCCTGCCCTAATTTGAAGAATTCGAGTGGTGCTACCACCTGCCTCAGTGGGTTTCCACAGATCTTCAACAAGGATGACCCGAGGTAGGCTTTGTGCCGAGGACGCTGCCAGTGTGGCTAAGGAATCGGCATGAGTATTCTCACATCTGGATACATGCAATAAAGAAAAAGACTCAAATTTGGATTGCATATATCTGACTTGGGTTAGGTATTCTTGCATTCTTGAATCTCGTGCTTCTAGCTTCCCTTCCACTTGGCCTACCACCAATAGAGAATCCGAGAACATTTGTATCCTCTTCCCTTCCATCTTAAAAACCATGTTCATTCCAGTGAGGACGGCTTCATATTCTGCTTCGTTGTTGGTGGCCGAGAACCCCAATCTCAAGGATTTCTCAAAAGTAATTCCCTCTGGGGATACCAAAACTAGCCCTACACCTGATCCTCTTTGATTTGCTGCTCCATCAACATGTACTTTCCATAACGGAGGCTTTTTGTATGAAATCATGCCTACTGATTTTTTACCCACGCCTGATCCTTCAATATGTTCCTCTAATGAGGGCTCAGCAAACTCCGCCACAAGATCCGCGATGACTTGCCCCTTTATAGAGGTGCAAGGCATATACTTGATGTCGAAAGCCCCTAGGACAGTGCCTCATTTGGAAATTCTTCCCGTATAATCTGCACTTCAAAGTATAGATTTCAGATGGAGTTGTGTAAGGACAACAACCATATGAGACTAGAAGTAATGAGGAAGCCTTCGCGTAGCATGCACCACCGCCAAGATCTTTTTCTCCAGTGGCAAATAACTCACCTCGGCCTCATGCAGAGGCTTGCTTACATAATAAACTGGCCTCTGGACATTATTATCATCCCGTATAAGAACCAAACTAACTGCATGGTTAGCTACTGCAATATATGCAAACAGAACTTCATCAATTTCTAGTTGAGACATAATGGGTGGTTGCGAGAGATACTCTTTAAGCTGTTGAAAAGCCACTGCACACTCCTCGGTCCATTCAAAACCTTTCTATTTATTCAACAATTGAAAGAAAAGCCTGCACCTGTCCGCGGACTGAGATATAAAGCGGTTGAGGGCAGCGGTCATACCTGTTAGTCTCTGCACCTCTTTAGGGTTTCGAGGTAGATGTAAGTTACTAATGGCCTTAACCTGAGCAGGATTCACCTCAATTCCCCAGTGAGTCACTATATAGCCTAGAAACTTGCCCAGCCCCACACCAAAAGAACATTTAGATGCATTGAGTTGCAATTTATACTCTCTTAGCGTTTAAAAAGTGTTGCTCAGATCTTCCAAATGCGTAGAAACCGCTTTACCCTTTACCACCATGTCATCCACATATACCTCGATAGTTTTTCCCAGTTGTGTCTCAAACATCCTCGTCATCATCATTTGATAGGTAGCCCCTGCGTTTTTCAAACCAAAGGGCATTACCTTATAATGATAATTTCCTGTGGGAGTGACAAATGCAGTCTTCTCTTGGTCCTCCACAGCTAAAGGTATTTGGCGGTAACCTTGGAAAGCATTAAGAAAACTCATCTGAGAATGCCTAATAGTAGCATCCATCAACTGATCAATCTAAGGCATTGGGAAAGAATCATTCAAACAAGCTTTGTTTAAATCTGTGAAGTCCACACAGACTCTCCATTTCCCATTCTTCTTCTTCACCATAACCGTATGGGCTAACCATTCAGGGTAGAAAACTTCTTTGATAGCACCCGCCTTTTTGAGTTTAAGCACCTCCTCCTTTACAGCCTCAGAATGCTCTTTGGAGGACCTTCGAGGTGGTTGCCTCCTCGGTACTACTGCTGGATTGACTTTTAAATGATGACAAATGAAACTTGGATCAACCCCAGGGGCTTCGTAAGCATTCCATGCAAATACATCCATAATTCTTTTCAAAAACAAAATCAGTTCTGTCTTCTCCTCCTGTGGCAATTGAACCCCTACTTGAAAGAACTTCTCAGGGTCATTGTCTATGAGAATTTTTTCCAATTCCTCACATGCAGGTTCATCTACCTTGGTTGTGGCCAAAGACTTTGATTGCTACAAATTTCCGTTAGCCAAGGCCAAGGACTCTGGTTCAGGTTGACACAGAATTGCAGCCGTGATACACTGTCTAGCTACAGATTGACTTCCAAGTAGCTCCACCACTTGATCTCCAGAAGGAAACTTAACCTTAACATGCAATGTTGAGGAAATAGCACCCAAAGCATGCAACAAACGTCTTGCCACAATAGCCGTATAGGGAGAATAGGCGTCCACCACGATGAAATCTATGTTTACCACTTCTGGGCCTGATTGTTCAGGCAACCTAATTTGACCCTTTGGTATGATAGCCTTTCCCTCGAAGCTTATCAAGGGTGAAACATACGCCCTAAGATCTTCAAGCTTTAAATTCAACCCTTTGAACAAGTCAGGGTACATGACATCTGCGCCACTGCCTTGATCGACCATCACCCTCTTCACATTGTAGTTCCCTATTCTCAGGGTAACCACTAAGGCGTCATCATGTGGCTGGATAGTCCCGATTTTGTCCTCTTCCGAGAAACCCAAAACTGGTGGTATACTTGCCTTAATCCTCTTCGACTGATCCCTTGACTCCTCGGCCGAAGTCCGAGCCACAGACATCACCCTAAAAGGAGTTGAGCCAGTCCTTCCAGGTGCCGCAAAAATAACATTGATTGTTCCTAGAGGAAGCCTTGACAAAGAATCCCCATGGCTTGTCGCCCCTAAGTGGTTTCCCTGCCCATTAGGCTGATACAGAATTTGTTTTAACTTTCCCTCCTTAACCAATTGCTCCAAATGATTCCACAGAGTCCGACAATCCTCAGTGGTATGACCCCTCTCCTGGTGATAATGGCAATGGAGATTTTGGTTGCGTCTCAAAGGGTCCTCTGCCATCTTATTTGGAAATTTGAAGAATGACTCATGCTTGATTTTCTCCAACAGCTGTTGCACTGGTTCTTTGAAAACGGTGTTGACCACTTGTGGGGGCGTATGACCAGCTTGTCTGGAAAAATCTCTCGCAGGCCTGTTGTTGTTGTATCTGTCTGACCTGAAATCCCTCTTTTTCCTGTGGGATAACCTTCGCCTTACCCTTTCCTTGCTGCTGATCTTCCTCAACCTTTTTGTACTCGTCGATGCAATCCATAAGTCGACGCTCGCTTCTGACAGGTTTCTCCGTCAAAGATTTCCTCAAGTCGTGCTCCGTAGGTAGGTCGACCTTGAAGGTTCTTATCACCATGTCATTGAAGTCCCCGTCAATTTCATTGAACATCTCCCAATACCTGTCCGAATATGTTCTCAGGGTTTCCCCATCCCTCATGACCATGGATAATAATAAATCCAAAGGCCGAGGAACTCTACTGCACGTGATGAAGCGAGAACCAAATGCTCTAGTAAGCTCTTTGAAAGAATTGATAGAGCCTGTCCTCAAGCCATCAAACTATCTCATGGCCACGGGCCCCAGGCTAGAGGGAAAGATCTTGCATATCAAGGTCTCATTCTTGGAATGTACCGCCATCCTCTGGCTGAAATGGCTCACGTGCTCCACAGGATCCGTTCGGCCATTGTAAATAGTGAAGGCCGGTTGTGTGAAGCATCGAGGTAACCTCCCTTCCTCCAACTTGCGTGTGAAGGGTGATCTGGAGATTTCGTGCAACGCCCTACCCATTGCATCATTTCCCAAGCCTCTAGAGGAGTAATCTCTGCCATGCCTCCCATGCAGGTTGTCCTCCTCGGAAGAAAGAGATTCACCCAGGGGAGTCCTGGACCTCTGCCTGTAATTGTCATCTTTGGAACCCTCAGAAGAGAGATCGAAGATAGAAGGAGTTCGCTTCCGCCTTTCATGACGCAATTTCCTTTTTAGGCTGTCAATCTCTTTCTGCATGGTCCTGGTATTCTTCTCATGAGGAGCTCCGCTTCCCCCTTGTGAATGACTCATACTTCTGGTAGTGTGCGTAGTATGCACACTACCTTCCCGGTTCTCTTCATGATCAGGATGCAGGGAGTGATCCTCATGTTGGGAGCCCATGGACTCTACACGGTGTTGTGATCCTGAACCCGCCATGATGTTTTAAACCTCCTCAAAGACTAAATTCCCACAGACGGCGCCAATTGTAAGGACACAATTCGAACCTCCAATCCACAATCAAATGGAATGGACTTGAAAAGCCTTTTACAATAAATTTTGTAGAGAGTGGGCTTGAAATCTAGATTTTGAGGGTGGTTCAAACAACAAAGAAAGAATGGGTCTTGGTCCCAATGGCACAAACAAGGAATTAACTATAAGAATGTACATGAAAGCTCTTCCTCGGACATAATCCAAGGATAGTTTATAGTATTATTTCTCAAGGTTGATTACAATTATAGATCGCTAGATTATCATATGCTATTCTTTCTTCTCTCCCAAGAAAAAGCCTCCCCTCTTCCGAAGGTCTTTCTCTTTATTTATACTTTTTTTTCTTCTCTTTATCATCTTCCACCTCATAGTTGTAATGCTGGCTTTGGATACTTGCCGCATCAAATTTCTCTGAAGTCCTCTAGGGTCAGGGACCAAGTTCCAAACCTCATGCTCAGGTCTCCTTCCTCCATTAATGCAGTCAGTATATCAATTACAGAATTTTTAATGTGTGGGCGGTGGTAGCAGCTTTACCTTAGATATTCCACCGCTCTTCTATTGTCCTCCACGTGTACTGTGTCTTCCCGTAACCATAGGATTTTTTATAACATAGCTTGAGGATATTAAACCTCCCTTCCTATGACCTCGGCTTTAATATCCGAGGACTAATATCTTCCTCGGACATAATTGTTCACTCGTTTATCACATCTTTACCTGACATTTTCTTTATGAGATACATTCATGTACTCCTAGATCATTTGATGTCATCGGATTGGGTTTTTAGCCCAATAGACTTTGTTGGGCCATCCTTTGTAAATTACTGGGCCCAATGTCCCTACAGTAGCATTTCGGTTCACTTAAATTCGGCTAATTTAAGTAAAAGTTTTTCTAAAGATGAAAGGTAAGAATATACAAATGAAATTTTTTGAGTAGTTACTCATTTGTTTTAATGTCATTATTTTTAAATGAATTGCATAAAGTTAATGATACCTTCAAGCTGTGTGTGTGTTATGTAATGAAACATATAACTGTAGACACCCTATTTCGTTCCTCAGTTATAATGCATATCTTTGCGCATGTGTCTCCCCAATGATGAATTGATTAAATAATATGTATAACTCCTTAATCTCTCTCTTATTTGGCACATCTTTATTTTATTTTTTTTTACTTTTTTTTAACTCCTATTTTTATTTATTCTTAGTTTTAACTGTCAATTCTTTATTTTAAGTACATTTGAACCAACCATTTTTTATTTTAATTCAAGCATGCCTCTCTCTTTTTCCTTTTTTTCACAATATCCATAATTTTTGAAAGTTATATAAAAAAAAATCAAGTTTTGTGTCTCAATCTCCCTCTCTGTTAATTTAACGTTAAAACAATTGCATTTTATTTCAAAATATATTGGTATAAACTCAGCTTTAGGGGAAAAAGAAAAGGACAAAAAACACAACAAAATGGTGGGAGGGTACACAGGACAGACACCTCCCACATAGGTCCGGCATACCCTCCTCTGGAAATTTTTTGTCCTGGCTGTCATACCACTGTTCCAGTGAGGGCAGGTGGTGGATTTTGAAATTTTGAAAAAAAACAGAGAGGAGCAGAGGATAAAAGGCCGAAAAAAAAGAAAAGAAAGGGGGAGAAAAAAAAAGGGGAGGCATCAGAGAGTAAAAAAATAGAGAGGAAAACAAGGAGACCTGGGTTTTCCACCGGATTCTAAAAAGAGGATAGACCCATTTTTTTTTCCTCTGGATTTCAAAAAAAAAAACTCATTTTTCATCACACCTCTTTGATTCTAATCTTCAAAAAAAAAGAAGCTTTCAAAAAACAAAAAGAAACATTGAGAGATTGAGATTTCTTAAGGGAAAATCCGGTCCTGAGGGGGGACAAATCCCATTGTACACGATTTTTTTTCAGCACCTCTCCGTCAACCGTCGCCGGTGGAGCGTCGCGTGGTGGAGGGACCATCCATCAAAGAACGCCGTTGTCGCCGCCGTTCATCTCAATGAAGTCACCGTCAAACCCATCCAAGGGTGTTGGGTATGTTTTCAACCTTCCCACTCTTTATACTTGCGTTTCAGTTGTTTGAATCTTGCTTGCTTTGCTTTGCTGGGTATTTTCTTTTCTGTCTGAATGTCAAAGCTTGAAACTTGATTGTTTTGTGAACAAAGAGAAAGGTTTGGTTGTAATAAAAGAAAGCTAAAATGGGAAGGTGGGGTTAAATCATGTAAGCATGTGGTTTAAAAAAAAAGGTGGACCATTCATTGAAAGCTTGTGATGGAGACTTGGTCTTTTTCTTTTCTTTTCTTTTACACCGTAGCTAACCAATGTTCTTCCCAACAACTCCCACTATTTCCTTTTTCTTTCTTTTTTCTCTCACCGTAGCTCCCCTTTGCCTAGACCCATGTTCTTCCCAACAACCCCCACTATTTCGGTTTCTACAAACAAAATATAAAAAAATATACTTTTGTTTTACTTCAAGTCAAAAAACAAATGTTTGACTCCGGATCCCACAAACAAAAAACAAAAAAAATGCATTTTTTTTTATCAAGTCCATGGTTTCGGTTTTCACAAGGAAAAAAGTAAGAATGAAACTTTTTTTTTTTTTTTACTTCAAATCAAAGCCAAGTCACAAACCAATCTGATTAAGCCCTCACTTTTTTCTTTAAAAAGATTACAACCCTTTTAGTTTCTTAAAATGAAATGTTCTCATATTACTCACATCATATCTTGAAAGAGTTTAAGGTTACACTTTTTTTAGTAGTTGTTATGTCAATTTCTTAATATGCTTGTTAATTTCTTGGTCATCATTTTGTTTTGTTATTAACTTGTTGCTTCTTTTTATTTATCATTATCTTGTGTTATGATCTAGCTCTAGGCCACCATGCCATAAAATCAACTACTTGCTTGATTTGGTGTAATGAATTTGGTTAATAATATTGTACCCATTGAACAATTAATCAAATATCAAATAGTCCTTACTTATTTAGTAGAGGCCGGTAGACATATCGAGCGTGCGTGGGTGCCTCATACCTTCCCACGGCGTAATTTGACCCCCGAACTTGTCCTTGGTGGACGTAGACCGTTTTCCTTATCCATTGAGTCAACCAAATAAAAAAGAAAGGGTTTTTATTTCTTGTTTTGTTTTCCCTTGCAAAAAATAAAAAATAAAACAAGTGGCGACTCCTCAACTTTTTTTTTAGACTCATGATTTTCTTAGTAGTAAAAAATACTCCAAAAATCAAACATTTTCTTTTTCTTTAAAAAAAAAACCATTCCCAAGAAGCGTCACGTGGCCGTGTCCACAATAACGTATTTTGCATTCACTATTTTTTATTATATAAGTTTTATATAATCACTATTTAACCTATAATTTTTACATTATATTCTTTTAAAATAATTATATTACATTTTCCCACTTGCATAGCATGAAATTTGCAAATTTATGACTAGTCTATATATCTAAAAGCTGAAGCGTAGCATTTATTGTTGCTACACTCTAGATGAGCCATATTAGCATCCATATTATTATCTTTTTAATTTTCAATTTTCCTATAATTTTTTTTAACATTACTCATTCACTTTTTTTTTTAATTTAATATTTACACTTTCTCAAACCTTTCTCATTCCCTTACCTTTACATCTCCCCACTACCTTCTACTTTAATATCATTCTTCATCTTTCTCTTTATCTTCCTTTATTTTGTCTTTTCTTATTCTCGCCCTCTTACTATAAATTTGTCATTTTTTCTTTCATTTTATGCATAGTTTTCTCTAACAAAAAGAGTTCATTTCTCTCTCTCTCTCTCTCTCTCTCTCAATTATTTGGTAGTTTTTTTTTAAGTTCTAGTAATTTTGAGCCTTTATGATTATTTAGTGTAATTTATGGTCCAATTTACAAATGGGTTGATAATTTATGCACGATACAAGCTTAAAATGATCATTTCTATCATTTTTGTTTGTTGCAACATGGTGTCTTCAATGCAAAATTGATGAATATTAAAATTTCAGGTCCATGGGAGCTCAAGTGGTGTTGGTACATTTGCAATTCAGATAGGTAAATACCATGGCTCAAGTGTGTTTGTTACTACAAGTCTAATATCACTTTTCTTCTAATGAATAAGTTTGGTTTCCAAGTATTCATATATTTTTAGATTGTGAGTGGCAATGAGGGATGAAAAAATGGCTGTTTGCAAGGATCTTAGAGCTGATGTGTGCATCAATTACAAGATAGAGGACTTTCTTAAAATGGTGAAGGAAGAAACAGGTGGATTTTTTTTTTTTTAAATATTGAAACCTCAATTTTCCTCAATGTCTATAGAGATTGATGTTTTTCATTATTCTTTTTGCAATGATTATTAGGTGATAAAAAAACAACTAACTAAATGTTCAATGGCAGGAGTTTAAGTTATTATGGTTCTTAGGCTCTAAAGACTTTTCTTGATTTTTTTTGTCCATTTTTCTTTTTGCATTCACAATTATGCAATTTTGTTCTCTCACCATATTTCACTATCCTTTAATTATTCATTATGTTTTTGTTTTACATTTCATGTGGCATATCTGCTATAAATAGCTCCACATATGATGGTAAAAGTAATTTTGTAGGGATAAATGTGTTAGGATGTTTGTCCTTAAATCCTATTGTATGATGCTATGTATTTTATTATGTATGATTTAATGTTGTGTTTAATAAAGTTGTTTTATTATTATCTAAAAATAATGGTAACATGAATATTGAGACATTATCATATAGTTTATGAGATGCATTGTATGTGATTTATATGATTTAGTCACAGAAGATGTAAATCACAAGTTCCTTGTAAACTCAAAATGTAGTTCGTAGTCAGTGATAAAAATTGGGCATTTCATCTGCGAAGACTATAACATATCAACTAAGATGATTTGTCTTGATCATAGAAATAGAGATTTCTAATTGATATGTTGATATGCTTTAAGAGTTAAAACATATTGAACTGGACCGTGTGAGATTTATTATTTTTTCAACGACTGTCAATTGAATAATAAACTCACGACTTATATTTGCATGAACTCTTAATCCTGAGAGAATAATGGACTTCATCATGAGGTGTAGGTTGCTTTGATATATCAAGAGTGAGATCTAGAGTTACGGTCAAAACCTCAGTATGTTGAGCAACCACATTTAATGTTGATGGAACATATATTCTCAAGATGGAATTCATAGTCTCTTAACAGAGATACAAAATATTCCCTTGAGATAAGTTTAATGGAATTGTTATTCAGAAAGTTAGGTCTAACCACTTTAGTAAGGAGTTACTAAAGTGTGTGTATATATATATATATATAACGAATAACTTTAAATTATTAAACCGGGTACTCAAGGAATTAAGATGTAGTAATCTACAAAGTAACAGTCTTCTTTCATGACTTTGTATTACTACGAATATTTTATGAAGAGATTGCATGTACAATAAAATTTTGGGATATAATTTATAGATAAGGTCTAGAGTGCAACTATATTTATATAGTGGTATTAAATATAGTTAATGGTAACTTTGGACTTGTCAAGAGTTGACAGAAAAGCCCAAGGCCAATTGGAGCTAGTGTCTTATTGATCCCTTTTGGTCCCACTCCAAGCCACACACTTAAGCCCAATTGGAAAGGCCTAAAAGGCCAGCCCAATTAGATAATCGGTTAGACACGAAAGGAGAAACATACAAAATTTTCTATAGAGATTTTTGTATGAACAAAAATTGTGAAGTGGTGTAAGAAGTGTTAGACACTCTTTGACCTTCTCCCTTTGGAACTGATTGAGAGACCACACATCTTGGGCGTTAGTGGAATTGAAGTGAAGATTGAAAGTGTTCCCAAGCGATTTTGATTTTCGGTTTTGAAATTCACCGCTCCAAGGTACACTCTCTTGTTCTTAAATTCTGAAACTTATATAGTACATGTTAACTTTTATGAATGAAGTAGATCCGTTATTTTTCCACTGCACACATGCATATTTCCATCAAAATGTTCTATTGAGAAGTGATTTTTTTTCCTAAGTAAATAGTTTCTTAGTACATACTTTTTTTATACCATTTTTCAACTTCCCATCTATTCCTCTCTCTCTCTCTCTCTCTCTCTTAATTAACATTTCCTAACTTTTCAACTTTCCATTTACTATTCCATCAAACTCAATCTGATAATAGTTCAAGCTCCCTTCAAGTCTATGACTCTCCTTCTACTCAATCAAGCAGCTATGAAAACCGTTCAATTGCCACCCAATTAGTATTAAAAAAAAACTACTGATTTGTTGTGTGTGAATATAAATATATATTGTACGTGCCCGAATTCCCTTACTGGACTGGACTAGGAGTTGGGCTTACAATTAATTTTTATGGTGGGTAATGAGTTTCCTACTATGGGTAGCTTCTAGCCGAGCCTTTTTGAGGAGTTGCCCCGTATAGTATTGCTCCCCTCTTTCTCTCCTTAAGTTACTCTAGCTACAGCTTTGTTTTCTCTCTCCCTTATTCTCTCCTCTTTTTCTTCAAAATGACCAACCCCCTCTCTCTGTTCTCTTCTATTATTTATAGTTTAAGGTTAGTGGGGTGCTTATGATTACCTTCTGGTTTCACTTGTGTGGGTGGGACCCAAATTGATTATTCTTGACAAGGAATATGCTTCGTTGGAAATGGCGCCAAGGACGTTGGAATTGGTGTCAGCCTTCAAAAGTTGCTCGGCAATAAGATTCCTCAAGGCACTCCCGAGCTTCCGGTCAACTTACTCGTGAGTTGTGTTTATAGACCAAGCTTATGAATAGTGAACCGGTCATGTCATTGGGCTCGGGGCTTGATAATACTTATGGGCCTATTCTAACTTGGGCCTACGGCTGTATGCCACACACACACACACACACACACACACACACACACACATATATATATATATATATATAAAGTGAGTTTTTTTTCTCCCCCATATTCTTCAAGTTTTCCCGATTAATTTTGTTGGTGATGTGCCATCGAAGATCTCAAGTGCCAACAACATTGGTTCCCATAAACCAACCAAAAATATCTCAAAGCTATGGTGATAAATATAGTAAAAGAATTGTAGTGGGGTTTGACTACTATAGTTTATGTGGTCGTTAACCAATGTTTAGAAAGTTGTGTCTCAGATAGAAATGTATGTTCAATTTTCAAGTAAATTGTAGATGTATTCACCATTATGGATAAAGTATTCCCTTTGTATATGCATAGCATAAATCCCTTTTTTTGTACATGCATATTAGTTGTAACATGAATATTGATGCATAACTTAGTACTAGAAATTATTTTGTAGTCCTGGAATACAAGGTCAGTAGACTAACCTTGTACTCCCAGCCAATAGGAGCATGCCAACACATAATAACTTGCTTACCTCAGCGGGACTACCAGTTCAAGTGCTCTGTTAATGTTTGGAAATTTTTAGTTTCACTTTTAATTTGAAAATAGGGGCGCTCCTTCCTTCTCTCAGACTCTCACATAGGATTCCTCTCTTCCTCTCCCATGAACAACGGCTCGAGTACCATGGGCTGTTCCTCTCTCATCTCTGTCAACATCGTGGAAGTTCACTGTGCGGCCACCTTGCCGTGGTTGGTTTAGTTTGTTCTTTGATGCCGTTTCGGTATTTGTTTAAAACGAAAACCGATCTAGCCCAAACGAAAACGAAAGCCCCTCCGGACTCTTCTCTGAATGGGTGAGTCCACTTTCCCTTTCTGTTGGTCAGATGAAATTCCTAGATTTTCTTCTCCCACAAAATTTTCAGCCATAGGTATTCTTAATTGTTTATTATTTAAATTTTTATTTGTGTTTGCTTATCTTTGATTTCCTTTGATACTCATGTTCATCTCTTTGATGATTAGGGTTAGTATTTGATGGACTGATGTGTCTTGAATTATTTTTGTATTTGGTATTTTAGAATTCATGGCCAATTGACTTTACAACTCTGGCTCATTCCTTCTATACTCTGATTGTTTGATAAAATTCCCCAATGAAAAGACTGTCATTTTTAAGAATTTTGGTGTAGACCTTCATGAAACTTGCTTATTACCGTTAGAAAAGCTTGATTTAATTATCCTAACTCATTCTTGGACATGTTATTGATAGTACTCAGACATATTGGAGTTCACCTGTGATGTTTATTAATAACTGTAAATTTCACTTATGCTATTTTGTATTAATTGTGTAAATTTTAAATTACACCTGGTGTAAATCCTTAAGAGTTACACCTTGTGTAACTACTTAAAATTTACATCTGGTGTAACTCCTTAAGAGTTACACATTTTTTACACCGTAAATTTCTAATAAATCCAACGGTTGAAAAAATAGCATTAAATGATTATTGCTTTCCACATGATTTAGAAGGTGGTAGAGTGTCAAAAGTGTGTTCTATAATAAAAATAATTTTCGTTACTAAGCTTGCAATATTTTTTTAGAGGAAGAAAGGGGCACAGTTAAACAATACCCAATAAGGTCTATAGAAAGTAATAAATGAGGATAGAGAAAATCTGTTATTAATTAGGTGGAAATCCTCAATCATTTAATGCTATTTTTTTCAACCGTTGGATCTATTAGAAATCTATGGTACAAAAAAGGTGTAACTTGAACCCATCTCATATATATATATATATATATATATATATATATATATATATATATATATATATATATATACACACATTATTTAGTTTTGATATTCAATCATTATGCAAAAGAAGTTCAGACTTTAGAGAAGCAAAATGAGCAGAGGTGGAAAGAACGGTTTCACAACTACAAAAATCTAGAAGGATATTTCGATGGATAGCTAAAAAATAAGTCTGATGATGCTTTCATTTGTGGAAACAATTATACTTTCTACATTGAAGCCTTGCTGCTTAGCTTTCTTTTAAGAATCCTTTGTTTTTACTTTTCGGTTTTCATCTACCAAAGTGAATTTGTTTTTAGATTGCTTTAGTTTGAAAGAAACTACTTTTTGTACTTACAGATTTACTCAAATTTGACTTGGAGCCCATGGAAAGTTATGTACTAATTTTATATGCTTAGTTTCTTGTTCTCAATGATTATTTACTTTATACATTTTATTCATTTATTTTTCTTTAAATTAGTTTGTCAACCATATAGAATGTTACAAAAGTAAGACATGGGCAATGGCCACAATGAACTAAGTAAGAGAATTCATAAGGTATTTTTTATTATAGTTGAAGACAAGTAAAACTTATTATTACAATTGTTCTCTACTTTGAAACCGGAATTGCAATGGTGCCAGTAAAAAAATTGTCATGAGAACACTTATTCTTGTAATGTATATGATTTTTGAATTAAAAGAATGTCTCGTCTTATTTGTCTCTTGTAACTTTTGGAAGCATTTGGAGGAAGTGTATATTATGGTAACACTTTTTTGATGTGGAATTGTCCAATTTTAAAGTAATAACCTTCAAATACATTTAGAATATTTGTTGAATTCCATGATTTTTCCCCCAATATGGTATAGAAAGTAAATGTGAGAATTGTGTTATTATGGTTAATGGTCTTGCTTCATAGTCATGACCAAGGGAATTACCCTGCAATTAACCTGATAACCAAATCCAATAATTCTTAAAAATAAAGTCAGTAATAGTTGGCAATGAAGATACAAACTCACATTACATCTGCATCACAATGACATAAAGGAACCACTCCAACTAGGTTATCCAAGTTGCTATTCGTCTGGATCTTCTGCTGCAAAATATTCATGCTGCAACGTCTGCTGCAAAATATTCATGCCACAAAGATAAGCAACACTTCACAACATTATATAACAAAGGAGGCATAAACTCAATCCAAACAGGAATGACAAAGATATAGTGAAATAATGTAATTTTAATTGACATAAGGACAATAAATTCCATCAACTTATGATTTTGATACAACAACAAATACACTGTTACTGAGGCACATAAATATAATTTACAATACAAGCCCTCAGGTAATTTGCCTGCTTTACATGAATCCCAATTATACCTAAATGGAACACAAGGCACCAATATCACTCTCCACTGATCATAGTTGACTGAAAAGGGACCCTCTTGATTTCCACAAACGTCAAATAAGAATTTTGAGTTTACACAAGGCTGCATGTTAGCACTTGAGTAGTCAGAACTTTACACGATAGCATAAACAATAAGAATTTTGAGTTTGATACTACACCTGAGCAATGTGTTTGGCAGAGATGAGTTAAACCATAAGAAAAGATGTATGCCACCCTTGCTATAGGCAAAATATTTCTAGTAAACCATCATCAGCATGGGCCTCATCAAAGCTTCTCTGGTAATAAACCAAAAATAAAAAATAAATAAGAGTAAAAGTAAGCATCCAACACTTGGAACCAACACTCTCTGAAAAGTATACTTTCACCAAGGAACCATCAATTTGACATTTGACTGTAGAACATACTTGCATATACAGAGTAACAAAGACCAAGTGGTTGAGGAACAAAAGAAAAGAAACAGGCATTTACCTGAAATATAGCTCCAAAGAAAAATAATAAAAGAACTTCATAACAAATTTATAAAAAAAAAAAAAATCAATAAAGAAACAAATGCTAAGCATTGCCTCCTTTCCAAAGGGAGGAGGTGCAATTTGAGTACAACAGATGCATTTCCATGCATTGTTGTAGCATATAATTATAAGAAAATATATCCCTGAAAGGGCTAATAAGTTACATAAATTTACTTTTGAATTTAGGTAATACTCTCACAAGTACTTAGGCTTTAAATGAATGGAAACTACTAAATCAATAATAGATTCACTGCAAAACAGCAAATACTTCACTCAAAAAAACAAAAAATCTTATAGCACGGCAAAATAAGGATTTGGCTGTGTCTCAGAAAGCTGGACAAGGATTTGGCTCATTGTGGCCTAAGAAGCATTTAAACAAACACTTTATATGCAATAAAAAACATATCATGAGCCATGCTTTATATAATGACTCACCAGCCACAAGTTACTTCACAAAATTACAAATCCAGCACCCAATTGGGTAAAAAATGCAAATCCAAAACACATTACAATCTAAACCCCAAATTACATGTAGCCTCACCAGCCACAACTTACATGACAACATTACAGATCCAAACACCCAATTGGGTAACAATTGCAAATCCAAATCACATTACAATCAAAAACCCCAAACAGTAGATTTATCCCAAAAATATGAGATTCAAATCATCAATAATTATAATATAAGAAATTTCCACAAAAGATGATTTTTTAAAAAAAAAAAAAAACTGCACTCACCGCTTACACCTTTACGGATAGCTATACTCGTGAATGAGGCTCGGAGCGATGGATTAGAAGAGGAAATATCTTGATATGGACCATACAGAAAAGAGTCCGGAGGGGCTTTCGTTTTCGTTTGGACTAGATCGGTTTTCGTTTTAAACGAATACAGAAATGGCATCAGAGAACGAACTGAACCAACCACGGCAAGTGCTGACGGAGATGAGAGAGGAACAGCCCATGGTACTTGAGCCATTGTTCATAGGAGAGGAAGAGAGGAATCGTATGTGAAACTAAAATTTTTTAAACATTAACAGACTAACAGAGCACCTAAGCTGGCAATCCCACTGAGGTAAGCAAGTTATTATTATGGGCTGGGATGATCCTATTGGCTGCGAGTACAAGGTTTGCTAACCTTATTCTCCGAGACTACACAATAATTTTTCACTTGATATAAGATATGTTACTCTTTTTTTGGTTTTGTATTATAATAAATTTAAATATTATTATGGGATGCCTTTGCTGGAAGACTTTGCCCCAAAATCCATGAAGATCAATTGGGTTTAAGAAAATCCAAGAAGATGTATGCTTGGTTAGCTATCTAAAGAAATTGAATTTGGATAAAATATGAAGACCAATTGAATTGAATTGAGTTCCCTATCATAAATCCTCTCTCTCCCTCTTATTGTTTTGATTTAAATTTTGTTTGAGTTATGTCAGTCATTTTGAAAGTGAGAATTTAAATTTATATCAAAATACAATCTTGGCTATGTATGAATGTGCCTATTGGTTATTTGATTAATATTAAGTGAAATTTTATGATGAGTTTTCATTATCATGATAATATCCTTTAAGAGAACTAGCCTCATCACACGTGCTTCACGCGTGCGATGAGGTTTTTTTTTTTTTTTGTTAGTGGTCCTATTTTGTAGAAAAAAAACTGTGTTTTTTATTTTATTTTATATTCTCTATATATTGAGAGGATTCAAAAAGTTAGTTATTATGTTTTCAACTTACAAAAATACTCCTAATTTAATTAACTTATTCTTATTCCTAAAAAATAAAAAATAAGGTTAAAACTGTAAATCAACAAAAACTAATAACAAAAAAGTGAAAAAATAAAAATTGTCCACAATCCCCACTTTCTCCTAAAAAAAACCATCCCACCTTCTAAAAAAAACTACCCTACAGTTTTCTATTAAAAAACGCCTATCCCAAGTTCTGTAAAAAAATAAAACTACCCCACCTTCTTTAAAAAAACTCACCCACGGTTTCCTTAAAAAATTTATAAAAAAAAAAAAAAAAAAAAAAAAAACTGCCACATATCACATAAAAAAACAAAATAAATAATAAATAAATAAAAATTAATATATATCATTTTTATTTTGAAAAAGTAATTTAAAACTTAATAGGAGAGTGGTCCTGTTTTTTAGGCAATATTTTAGTAGGAGTTAGAATTGCAGTTTTACCGGATTGTCCTTTAGTTGTCTCTGCTTAAACGTAGGGGTGTAGGGGCATTTTTGAACTAAAAAAATGTGGAATCCAAACAGGGGAAGCCCCTTAAATAATAGTATAGATGACAAATTTGAATAATATACTTGAAACTTAAAAAGTTTAGTTGTAAATAAAAAAAAATTGGGAAAACATAATGCACTATAACATAATTTAGAACAATATGAACCACCTAAAAAATGGATAAATATCAATCGAATAAACTCAAAAATAATAGAATAATTTATTTGTAGAGATAGAAAAATGGAAAATAATTTTAAAAAATTATTTAATTTTTATGGAGAACAAATTATCTTCAACAAATTAGGAGAACAAATTATACATTATATCATAATTACAAAATACTTATCTATTCCCACGCATCGCGTGGGTCTGAGACTAGTAATATTTAATAGGAAAAGCTAATAAAATGTATGCACATGAGAGCGTTATATGTATTTCTCAACCTCCCTTAACCCGGCAATGAAAAAGAAAATGAATACGTTCACACACAAGGGGATGAATATCACATAACAATCCAAAATAGCAGCAATATCAGGGTACATTTATCCATCCCAACTAGCACCATATATAGAAGCTCCATAAATCGAAGTAGATGTTACACTTCTAAGGGAATTCACTCACAAACATGAGCAAACAATTTTTAACAAAATGCTGGCTTTTTGAAAAAGAATTGCATGCCATATATGGCTCACAGCAGCTTCCATGTAAAATAGGAGTAGAATACAATAACTTTAGCTCAAATGGCCCCTCCTTACCTAACAAGAGTGGTGAAAGATGAGGCCGTGACCCACTGAATACGAGTGTAACTTACAAATAAAAAACAGACAGCCAAATTGAACAAACAACACTTTAATACCAAGACCAATACATCACTGAGCCTCTACAAGAGTAACCACAAAAATATTAGTTACAGGGTAGTATTCAAGATAGCAATAATCAGTTCATCTTGTCAAAATGAAAGATCAATCATGAGAAGAAAATATTGAGGATCCATGATGTAATCATTTACACTAGCTGGGATCATGCAACACAATCACATAAATTAGAATTGAATGTATCTAGACAAAACAGAAAAGGATTTAAACTTTAGCCTAAATTAGTTGCACCCTTACACATGACTGAATGAAGTTCAAGAACAATGTGTAAACAACAAGAAAAACACAAAGAACTTACATCCATGATGTAAACAATTATAACAGATGCATCCAAGTCTCTCTCCCTCTTAACAATTGTCTGAATACAAGAAAGCACTATTTTAAAACAACTCAGCATGATATATGTCACTTGCTCAAGAACACACGACACTGTTTTTGTATTTGCTAAATTATTTATCACAAATTCATATCTGAACAACTTGTAATACACCTTTCTGTTTTCACCTAAACAACTCGTGTCACACGTTGCATTAACAGCAGTAAGTCTTTACTCTAGCCAAAAAATTCCCCAGCTCCTCAACAACCCACCCCTCCCCCCTCTGCGCGTGAGCACTTTCTCTCTTAGCTGCACTCAAACTTGGAACAAAGCAAGTTTGAGGATGAAACACGTAACTAACAAATAAAAAATGCAAACAAATTAGGTCACTGTGTGATCATTATGCAATTGCTGCACTATGCACTTCCCTCTTAACCAGCTCCCACTTTTGTAACATCCAAGCTTTATCTGTATATATTTTGCAGATGGGAGGACCTTCTACATGACAGTTCACGAACTTGAACAAGAATGAGTACCAAAGCCCTTAAAATGAATCTCTTCTCTGAGCTGTGGAATCTCGACCACAACCAAAGATTCCAATACTCGTTCATTTCATACAATTTCAGGTAGGTTGGAGTGTTCGAGTTGCATTATGCAGGTCCATATTCAACTAAAACACAAAGTTTGGTTCCAAAGATCTCAATTGTGCACAATTTTTCAGTTTTAATAAAATTTACTTGTATATAAAAGATAGGGTTGAAATAAAGGGCAAATGTCAACTTGCCTAGCCACATAAATCCTGGTAAGAGAGTTAAAATAACAATTGTCCAATCAAAAGTCAAAGTCAGGTGTGATGGTAAAAAATGGTCCAACTAGGCCTCATGATAGATTTAGTGACTTGCAAACACGAATTGAAAACACTCTCCTAACTTACTTTCACCACAAGAAAGCTGATTGCTGGATTTGTCCACTTGGCTGACATGAATTTGACTTGAGCCATTAAGATAAACAGCTTATAAAGCAAGTACTTTTGAATTTTCTTTTTTGTTCTGTAGAACAAAAGAAATCCATATACTTTCTGCTGCTCTTTCTTGTAGCCATCTGAACATGCAGTGCATTCCAGATAGGTGCCATATGAGAGCTCTGCAAATCAAAATAACATAAAAATTCTGCAAGTACTTAGAGAATTTGCTCACAAACATGTTAAACAGAAAATTGTTAGGCATCTTGGAATGCACACAAATTATGAGACTTCACCATAGTCTCAACATATACTCAGTGTAACCAACTTGAACTAGCAATATCAGTCTCAAAATTGCATGCACCAACACTACAACACCATCCAGTAACACAATTGCATAGAAAGAGCATGTATCAGGGAGCTAGATGTCTTTTTTATAGCAACAAAATGAAAGGAATTAAATTTCTGTGACAAAAGTTCCACAGATAAATTATATTTTAGTTACAAAATTTCAGCCATGGAACTATTTGCAGAATTATGCCCATTTATTAAGCAAGAACAGATCATAATAGCCTAGCAGATGATTATGCATTTTTGAACTCAAGCTACAATGTTAAAACAAATAAAAGAAAACTCACATTACCAATAAAAAAGCAATATGGGTTTATTGCAATCTTGGAGCTCAACTAAAGCAAGTAATTTAACAAGGTTATTCTCTTCTCATTTTGAAGAATCCAATGATCCCTTGTATAACTTCAACAGCTCAGAAGCCTCCTCCTCATGAATCATAACAAACTTCTGCAAAAATGCGTTTTCAGGGCACAGAAAATACGCATGCATTTTAAAATTCTTCTTCACCAAACCTTTTGATAGCAAAACTTGAAGAACCAAGCCCCTAGGAATCAATCTCTTTTCCAAGCTCAAAGAAAAAAGTATTGAGCGTTTCTTAATGAGGGAAGACTCCATACCCATCTTGTTGACAAGAAAATCCATTACCCTCGTAAGCTTTTCCTCAGACACCGTCATACACCATGGATGGCTTCTAAATGCCATAGAAACCTCATGCTCAGTCCAACCCCATTTCTTATAAACATTGAGCTTCCTTTCCCATGTCGATTTGGTCATTGACCGCATAACATGTACTGCCTTGGCAAACATCATCGTCCAAGGATTAAATCCCATTTCTTTTACTTCCTCCACAATCTCTCTAAACAGAACAGGATTAACCCTGAATGCACTTGGCTGTATTTTAAGTATAGAAATAATAATTGACTTGGGCATTCCGCTCTCGCTCAATGTATTAATATTGGGCACCACATTAGTATCAAGATGATATGTAAACATATTGGAACATCGTTGTATAGCTTGAAGAGTCTTATCCTCAGACTGAAGCAAGCTTTTAAACAAATTAAAGGAAGGGATAATTTGTTTCTCTAAGCTTCTTAAAAAAAGATCAGGGGCCCCAGTAAACATTTTTGCAATGTCAGGACTTGGAATCCCTTTAGAGGAAAAGAATTCCATTTTGGGTAAAAGGGTTTTCTCAGGATTATATTTGAGCAGAACTGGGCGTCTTCTAACTAGGTTCGAGATCTGGGTTTGAGAGAACCCATGGTTCTTCAAAAACTTAACCACAGCATCTGCTTTTTCTGGGGTTTCGAAATGAACATATTTGGAGGCTGATAAAGCAACTTCTGGTGTGAACCCAAGTAAGTTTATGAGGTAAGAGACAGCAGATGGTTGCTGACTTGAAGTGCTGGAGACATAGTAATTCAAAGATAAAGATGGGTTTTGAAGAAAACCCAGTTTGTGAAGTGGTGTTGGAGATCTACTAGTAATGCGTTTCTCACCATTTAGAATGGTTTTGCAGAGACAATTAAACATAGGTATTGAAAAACGCACCTGTTTAGTTAGTAGAAGCAATGACTTCTGTGCCTGACTGAATTTTTGGACTCCACAAGTAGTAGAAAAAAAAAAAAATGGAGCTGGGAAGGGATTTTAAAAGAGGTTTAAGGTTTTTTGACAAAGAACACGCAGAACCGACGTCGTTTGTGACTATGCTATGCAAAGAACTCCCAATATTGAGTTTGAATGAATTCTCTAATAATTCTTTTTCTATTTGTATAATTTGTTATGTTATTTATAATCAATTGATTTTTTTAGACTTTTAAAAGTGGGGGAAAAAACAAAATTTTAAAGGACAAAATTAAAGACAAGTTAAACTTAGAGGGTGTAATTCCTTTTTTTTTTTTAACTTTCAAAGGAATACTCAAATTTTCAGTTTTGTATATTAAATTAACACAAAATTAAAAAAAAAAAAAACTTAATTCAGTATATTCAATGTACACAATATTCAAAAAAAAAATGTACATAATTATGTACACAATTTTTCAAAAAATATACATAATATAGTGCATTAAACTTACTCAAATTTTCAAATAATGTGTAGAATTCTATATATTCAATTTACAAAATAATTTAAAGAATGTTTACAATTCAGTATATTCAATATATATAAATTTTCAATTCTATAAATACTATGTACACAGTAATTAATATAATGTACACAATTACAATCAATAGGCACAATTTTTCAAAAATATATACAATTACATAAATTTAATGTACACAATGTTATTTATTAAATTCACATTATTTTTTAAAAAATATACACAATTCTATACATTTTAAGTACTCAAATTTTCAAATAATTTACATCATTGTGTTTTTTCAACGTATATAATATTTCAGAGAATTTACAAAAAAAAAAAAATCAATATTACATATTCAATATACACATTTTCTCAAAAACTGTACACAAGTTTTAAATTTCTTACATTCCTGCATGTCTACAATGCTGTACATTCACCGTATGCATTTTTTTCAAGAACTATACACAAGTTTTAAATTTCTTACGTTCATTAAATATAATTTTTCAATGAATATTCACTATTTGGTACATTTATTATACATAATTTTTAAAAAAATTACATGATTTTGTATATTTGATGCATACAATGTTTCAAAAATTGTACACAATTATGCATATTTAACTAAATTTTTATTAAAGAATGTACAAAATTTTGTATATTCAATTCATACAATTTTTCATTTATATACATTCAAGGTATACAATTTTTCAAAGAATATTACATTCAATGTACATAAGTTTTCAAAGAATGTGTACAATTTTTTACAATCAATGTACAAAATTTTTAAATAATATAAACAATTTTATATATTCAATGTAAACAAATTTTTGAAAAAAAATGTACACAATAGAGATATCAATAATTAGTTGGTCATTACATTGTTAAAAATTAAAGTTTAATCATGAGAAGAAATTGAGGATCCAAAATGTCAGCATTTACGATAGCTAAGATCATGCAATACAATAAGAACAATTAGACCAAGTAAACAATCACATAAATTAGAATGGGATATCTCCAACAAGCCAACAAAAGAAAAGAAAAAAGAATAGGATTCAAACATTACCCTAAATTAGTTGCACCCTTGGACATGACTGAAGCAATTACAGGAACAATGGGATCAATTAACACAACAAGGGAAACATAAAGTATTTGGATCCATGATTTAAACAATTCTTAACAGCTGTATCCAAGGATCTCTCCCTCTTAACAATTGGCTGAATAGAAGTAAGCACTTCATTAATCATTAGTTCAGAAAAATCACAGCACTGTTTTTGTATATGCTAACTTATTTAGCACAAATTTCTCTCTATTAGCTGCAGCCAGACTTGGACTAAAGCAAGTTGAGGATGAAGAATTCAAAGGGATTTTTAAGTAACAATAAGGAAATGCAAACAGATTTGCGTTCACTGTGATCATTATGAAATTGTTGCAAAATGCACTTCGCTCTTAACCAGCTCCCAATTTTGTAATATCCATGTTTTACATTCTGCAAATGGGGAACTTCCTATTTACTAATTCACAAACTTGAACAAGTTTTCATTACCCTCAAACATGGCAGTCATACTGAAATCTTTGGATAAATCTGAAGCCCTTAGAATGACTCTTCTTCGAGCTCTATGTTTTCAGCCACAACCAAAGACTCCCATACTCTTTCATTACTATTTCAGGCAAATTGGCATGCTTGAGTTGCATTATGCAGATGTTCCACCAAGGGTTTGAATTGGGTAGATTTTTCCACTCGAAATAAAATTTAGCTGCATATAAAAGATGGGGTTAAAATTTTATAAAAGGGCCAAATGTCAACTTGCCTAGCAGCATCTATCCTAGTAAGAGTGTAAGACAGTGTGATTGAAACTGTCCAATTGAAAGCCAAAGTATGTGATGGCAAAACATGGTCCAGCTAGACCTCTTGAAAGATTGAGTAATTTGCAAATATGATTTTAAAACCCTCTCCCAACTTACTTTCACCCCAAGAAAGCTGGTTGCTGGATTTGTACACTTGGTTGAGATGGCTTTAACTCTAGGCATTAAGATAAACAGTTTACAAAGCAGGTACTGTTGCAAAAAAAAAAAATCTTCTGTATAACAAAAGAAATCCATGCACTTGGTGCTGCTCTTTCTTGTAGCCATCTGAAAAGGCAGTGCATTCCAGATAGGCACCCCGTAAGTGCTCTAAAAATCAAAACAATGTAACAACTCTGTAAATCCTGTGAGAATTTGCTCATAAACATTTAAAACAGAATGCAGCTAGGTAATTTGGAATGCACACAACATATAAGACTTGAGACTGCACCATAGTTTTATTACAAACTCAGAATAACCAAATTGAAGAAGCAATATCACAGTCTTGCAGTTGCATGCACCAACATTACAACACCATCAAGTAATACGATTGCATAAAAAGATCGTGTTCAAGGAGATAGATGCCTTTTTATGGAAAAAAGATGAAAGAAATGAAAATTCACTGACAAAAGCTCCACAGACAGTTCATATTTTTAGTTACAAAAGTTCAGCAATAGAATTAGTTGCAGAGTTATTCCCATGTATAAAGCAAGAACAGATCACAATAGCAAAGCGGATGATTATGCATCTCGTTCTAGAACTCAAGCTTCAATGGTCAGACAAATAAAAGAGAATTCATATTACAAGTAAAAAGAAAATGGATTAATTGCAATCTTGGAGCTCAACTAAAGTAAGTAATCCAAAAAGGTTAGTCTCTTCTCATTTTAAAGAATCCATTTTTTCCTTGTATAGCTTCAACAGCTCAGAAGCTTCCTCCTTATGAGGCATAATATACTTCTGCACAAATGTCCTTTCAGGACACTCAAACAACAGATACATATTGAAGCCCTTCTTCACCAAACCTTTTGATAACAAACCTTGAAAAACAAAACCCCTAGGAATCAACCGCTTTTCCAAGCTCAAAGAAACAAGTCCTGGGCGTTTGATAAAGAGGGAAGAATCCATACCCATCTTGTTGACAAGAAAATCCATTGCCCGCATAATCTTATCCTCAGACGCCATCATACACCACGGATGCCTTCCAAATGCCAAAAAAATATCATTCTCAGACAAACCCCATTTCTTATAAACATCAACCTTTCTTTCCCATGTTGATTTGCTCATAGCCCGCAATGCAAATACTGCCAGAGCAAACTTCAACCTGGAAGGATTGAATCCCATTTCCTTTACTTCCTCCACAATCTCTCTAAACCGAACTGGATTGACCACGAATGCTCTAGGCTGGTATTGAAGTAGAGTGACAATATTCGACTCAGGCACTCCATTCTCTCTCAATGTATTAATATTTGGTGCCACAAGGGTTTCAACATTACATTTTAGCATACCCGTAAATCGTTTTATTGCTTCAATGGTCTTAGCCTCAGACTGAAGCAAATTTTTAAGGAAATCGAAAGAAGGGATAATCTGTTTCTCTAAGCTTGTTTTTAAAAGAGCAGGGTACCCAGAAAACAGTTTTGCAAGGTCAGGGCTTGGAATGCCTTTAGAGGAAAAGAAGTCAATTTTGGGCAAAAGGGTTTTGTCAGGATCAGATATAAGCACTGATGGGAGTCTTCTAACGAGGTTTGTGATCTGGGTTTGAGAGAACCCATGGTTCTTGAAAAAGCTAACCACAATATCAGCTTTTTCTGGGGTTTCGAAATGAACATATTTGGAAGCTGATAGAGCAGCTTCTGGTGAGAACCCAAGTGTTTTTATGAGGTATGAGACAGCAAATGGTTGTTCATTTGTTGTAGTGCTTGAAATGTATTTCAAAGATAAAGATGGGTTTTGTTCAAAACCCAGTCTGTGAATTGGTGGTAGAGCTCTGACAGTGAGTTTACCATTTAGAATGGTTTTGCAGAAATAATAAAACATGGGTTTTGATGATTGAAAATTCAAGGAGTGAGTGAGAGAGGAAACTAACCTATTCTTCGGAGGCAAAATCTTGTGTGACTTCAGCGAATGTTTGGACTCCACCAGGCACCGGTAGATTTGGGAAGGAAGAAAACAAAAACCCTCGCGTCTGGTTACAGAGGGGTTTAATGTATTTATCATTTATCACTCGGCTTTCTTTTTCTTTTCTTTTCTTTTTTATTTTATTTCATTTTATAACAAGTTTCTATTCTTTTTATTTTTATCAAACATTCCTATTATTTTGGGAGAGTTTTAGCCTTTACTCCCAATGGTTGCTCATTATCATCTGACCAAGATATTTATTAGTTTTTAGTGTAAGCAGAAATTGAATATCAGATTTCTTATTCAATCATAGAGAATTTTAATTGATTCATCGACTTTCTTTTTCTTCCTCTTTTTTATTTATTTATTTTTATAACAAGTTTCTATTACTTTTAATTTTTTCAAAACATCCCTATTATTTTGAGAGAGTTTCACAACCTATGTTGTCTGCTCTTAGTGATAATTCTTTATCATTAGACTAAGATACCAATCAATTTTTGATGTAGGCGGAGATTGAACATTAAATTTCTTATTCAACCATCAGAGAAATTTGATTGATAATTGTAAGGCCACAATTTGCTCCCGGACCCAACAATGCGAAGGGAACCGGCCCAAAAAGCCCAATATAATGAAATTTATAGAGAGTAGACTTGAAATCTAGGTTCTATGGATATTGGATAACATAAATGATAGGCTCAATCCGCAATTCACATGCAACAAGATGTTTACGTAGCAAAAAGTTTTCCCGAACGTATGCTGAGAACGATTTGTATTGCTTTTCTTTGTTCTAAAGATAGATTACAATTTAGGGAGGTGTGTACAGTATTTTTCCCTTTATTTCCTGATCCCCCTGCTTGAATGTCTTTCTTTTCCTTTTATATCATCTTCCTTCTTCCCACCATCTTCCACGTATGGACCAGATCACCAATCTAAATACTTGTCCCATCCACCGCCCTCTTGAAGTCTTCAAACAATAGCTGTAAGACTGATCACTGCTGTTCAGAGGTCATTTTCCCATTAATGCGGCCAGAGAGGTAGGTGCAGAGTCTTTAATGCAATGGTAGCAGCTTTCTCTAAGATATTTCTCATTCATTCCTTCTCTCTATATCCTTTGTGGAACACATCTTTATCTACCAGACCTCCTAGAATTTCCTTATAAATATCATGGCGTATAGTATAGTCTTTACTTCATATAGCCAATGAGATACCCCTCCTCGGAATATTTTTACCTACCTCCTTCATAACAGTTTGCTTATGGGCCTTTAAGTACAGTATCGTTACTACTCTTAAACCTTCCTTGGACAAGTCCATACCCTCGGATCAGGCCCAAGGCCCAAGAACATATCCTAGCCCTTTTGCCCTCACAATAATAATTCAGCAAGAAAACAATAGGCCAAATTAAAGACATATAAGCATAAACGGAAAATTTTTTAATTTCTTAAAAAATTATATTCCCACACAAAGTGTCCATTTGGGATTAGATTATAAGCTAGCTTTTAACACTTTTTTATTTTTACTACATTACTTTTAGCAAAATATTAATCAACTTAATTTGAGTATAATTAAGAGGTGCAAAGAGTTTTTGATGGGGTTTCTTGAATGGGTGGCCGATTGTTATTGTTTGAGGGCTGGGATTTGATGGATTTGAGTTTTGATGGATTTGAGTGTATGAGATGGAGAGAATGGAGTAATTTTTTTATTAAAAAAAAAACTATAAATGACACCCTCTAAATTTTACAAGTTGATTTTTTCAGTTTCATCTCAGTAGACTATTGATACATCTACCAAAACACTATAAATTTATTTTATTTTTATTTTTTTAAACATAACCAATTATTTTAAAAATCACCATCATTATCTTTTTCTTCTTTTCTCATTGTCTTGACTGTACTAACAATTATATGTAATATCCTTTTCATATAAAGGTATACATCATAATTGTGGAACTCACTCCCACGTGAAATGGAGATTTGTATGCAATTGTTATACTATTTATTAAATGAGTATGGTACCTATAGATGCTCATTTTTTCTTTGGAAGCCCAGCAGAAGGAAGAAGCCCAACAATGTGGGCAGAAGAAAGTTGGATAGAAAAACCATTAAGTCCAAGCGGCAGGAATAATGGATCATGGGTCCCTAAAGCAGACGAATGGACCTGGGAGAAGTAAATGGGCCTGAAAATGCCTAGAAAAAGAGAAGTAGCAAATCCATGGGCTGTATGGATGTAGAAAAGTATGAATAAGCCACAGTTTCCATAGCAGACCCAAAGCAATGTAAGTAAAGAAAGTAAGGGGCAATGGAGAATCCATAAGCCCCAAGGATGAAGTATAAAGTACTTAGGCCAAGGAAGCCCAATGAGTTAGTAAAAAGCCCATGGGAAGCACAGAATTAGAAAGGGCCAAGGATGCCCCAAGAAAGTAAACGGGCCAAGGATGCCCAAAAGGAAGTAAGCGGGACGCGGAAACCCGCAAGTATTGTAGTAAAAGGCTCAATGAGTTTATTGGGCCATCAGAAAAGGGGTGACCAATAAGCCCAAAGAGGCCCAGCAGTCCTGGGTCAAGTAAACATCAAGGCAGGCAGAATGACATGGCAGGAAGTAAAGGTAAGGCTAAGAATAGAACACAGAGAATGGCACGAAGGAGGAGAAGCCCACAAACAGGCAAAGCCCAGCAAGCCATAAAAGAATGAGAAATCAATAAAGCAGTCCATGCCGTAAGAAGTCAGGAACAAACGACAGAACAAGCAAACGAACCTTCAGACCGCGGCAAGTGCATGAGCAGCAGGCAAATTTTGGACGTGTATGGAAGTAAGGCACGCGCAAGGCCTAAACACCATCAGCCTGTACCCAGCCAATACAGGAAGTGGTGGGTCATGGGTCAAAGGTAAGAGGGCATGGTCTGGCGGTGGAGAGGGGGGAAAACCTATTTCTGTGTTTCCTGTTCAGGCCCTTTTGGAAGCAGTGTCCTGCTGGGATAACATACCGCCCAAAAGAAGCAAAACTGAGTTGGAACCATTAGGTGCATGCCATGAAGGACGGAGAGGAAGATCGTACATACACCATGGCAGGTAAGAATGCCACGACAAGCAAAGAAAACAAAATAGTCTTCTTTGTCTAGTGAGGTGGAGTGACGCGACCAGCACAAGTAAGTGGCGCTGGCTAGGCGATTGATCAATCAGTAATGGTCGATAAGGACGACCACACCAGACAAAGACGGTTAAGGGTTAAAATGGTAAAAGCCAGTCGCGGCATGCATTATATAAGAAACCCCTACTGTGCAAAGGGGTGGGAGGGCAACAGTTTCAAAACGGAGAGAACCACAAGGACTAGGTAAAAGCACGAAGAGATAAAAAACGAAAGGGAAAAGAAAGAAAGAATCGGAGAGAAAAGGAAAAACAAAAGAGAGAGAATAATACAGCAGGCATGCACCAAATAGGATGATTTCCCCATCTCCCTCTCAAACCATGCTCTCTGCTAAAAGAGAGATGCTCATCTAGGCACAAGTCACTTAAGGCCTGCTCCCTCAAAGCAGTTAATTTCTTCACCAGAGAGATTATTCGCATTGAGGAAATGGTTTTCTTTTCCTTCTTGACTTAGACCTCGCGACATAACTCTGCACGACAGACTAATATTTCTTTGTGATTCAATAAGCTTATTATCACCTGTTCTATATTTATTTATATTGCCCTCTCATAAAACATGTGTTTCTTGTAACGACCCACTATTTATTTTGTTTAAGTGGCGAGTGAATCTTTGTTATTATCTTATTTGTGTCTGCCTGTCGTAATTGTCATAACAACTCTACCTGCCAGAGGCGTGCTATCAAAGCCTGGGCTAAACCAAGCATAGTTTGCGCACAAGCCAGACCAAGGTAGGTTGCAATTGGACCAGTCCCAACTCCCTGATCCAGAACACCTTGGGCTTAGTACGGCAGGGACCAGTCCAGCCCAATACCACACAAAAGGCCCGCCACAGTACCAAATGTTGAGCTATTTAGAAACAGCATATTTAGAAAATGAGTGTAGCTAAAATGAAAAATGAAAAGATGAATAAACGAAACTACACGAAAAAGATAGGATCCGAAACAAGAAAATCCGCTTAAAGATAGTGGTAGCCCCTATTGATGAAAAAACGAGGGAAAGTCGCTTAGAATGGTTTGATCATGTTCAAATAGGAGTAATTAATGAATGAGCAAGAAAAATAAATTTGATCCAAGTTGAGAGGAAAAAAAAAGGGTAAAGAGATGCCAAAAATAAAATTAGTACAAGTAATAAAAAAGAATGGCATGTAAATTAGAGAAATAACAAAGAGTTTAACTTTAGATATAATAGAATAGTGAAAAAGAATACATGTGGCTAAACCTAACTAATTCGTCAAGGATTCATAGTCAACCCCAAAAATTTTGGGATTAAAGCTCTATTGTTGTTGTTGTTCAAGGCCAGTTGGCACTTTTGAGTTGCATTATGCACCATTTCAAGTAAAACACGCAGTTTTGTTGCAAAGAGGATCTCAATTTCGCTGCAGAATTTTTCACTGAGTAATAAAATTTAACTATATATAAAAGATGAAGTTCAAATAATAAATGTGCCAAATGCCAACTAGCCTAACGGCAGAAATCCTAGTAAGAAGTGTAACTAAAAACTGTCCAATTGAAAGTCAGAGCTAGTTGTGATAGCACAACATGGCCCAAATAGGCCTCACAACAGATTTAGTGACATGCAAACAGAAATTCAAAACCCTTTCCCAACTTACTTTCACCCCCAAGAAAGCTAATTGTGAGATTTGTCCACTTGGCTGACATGGTTTTGACTCGAACCATTCAGAATCTAAGATATTATTTTTGCAAATTTTTTCTTCCCTATAAGTCTATAACAAAAGAAATCCATGCGCTTTGTGCTGCTCTTTCTTGTAGCCATCTGAACAAGTGATGCATTCAAGATAGGCACCATGCGAGAGCTCTGCAAATCAAAACACTATAAAAATTCTGCAAATCCTAAGAAAATTTGCTCACAAGCATGTTATACAGAATATATGAGACTTGACTAGCTCACCATAGTTTCAACATATACTCAATATAACCAAATTGAACCAACAATATCAGTCTCACAATTAAACGCCTTCCTTATGGCAACACGATGATAGAAATCAAAATTTCAGTGACAAAAGTTCCACAGATAAAATCATATTTTAGTTACAAAAGTTTAGAAATTGAATAAGTTGCAGAGTAATGGCTATGAATAAGGCATGAATATATTGCAATAGCATAGCAGATCACTATGCATCACGTTCTGAAACTCATGCTTCAATGGTCAACAAATAAAAGAGAATTCACATAAGAAAATTAAATTAACAAAAACAAACAAAAAACTAGATATGGATTAATTGTAATCTTGGAGAGCAACTAAGCATGTAATCCAACAAGGCCATTCTCTTCTCATTTCGAAGAAGCAAATTTTTCCTTGAATAACTTCGACAGCTCAAAAGCTTCCTCCTTATGAGGCACAACAAACTTCTGCAGAAATATCTTTTCAGGACACTAAAACAATGTATGCATTTTGAAATCCTTCTTCACCAAACCTTTTGGGATTTTTAATTTCTAAATAACCAAATCCCTCAAACAATTTCATTAGTTAGCAAGGTTTTGAAACTATTTAGCAGTCTAATAAATCAAGTCCTTTGGACTCGATTTTGCCTTTGAAATCAAGTAAGAGTGGTCGAGTTCCAATTTGAAATCAAGTGTTTCATACCCGAGTTCAATGAGAACACAAAAAAACCCACAAATTGAAGAACAAGAACGAAACCCAGAAACTGAAGATAACTAGCCAAGAAGAAAACCCAGAAACCTTAAACAAAGAAGAACACAAACCAGCAAGGAAGAAACAAACCAGCGGGAGGCGACAACGGCGACTGCAGCGGCAACGAAGCTCTGCGAAGGTGAAACTCTAATTTGTTGTTTTTCTTGTCTGGATCTTTTGATTTGATGATGCTTAGTTGTTTTTTCTTGTTCTAGTTTGATGTCTATGGGGTCCGTGGAAAACCATGAAAATCGAGTATCTGAGAGTCAATTTCCATGGAACTCAACTCTAAATAACTCAATTGAGCACAACAAAATCGAGTTCTTTTCACTCGATTTTAGATTCTTAAATAATTTCAAAACCTTACTAACTAATGAAATTGTTTAAGAGATTTGGTTATTTTGAAAAAAAATCCAACCTTTTGATAGCAAAACTTGAAAAACCAAACCCCTAGGAATCAATTGCTTTTCCAAGCTAAAATTAACAAGTTCAGGGTTTTTGATAAGGAGGGACGACTCCATACCCATATTGTTGACATAAAAATTCATTACCCTCATAATCTTATCCTCAGACGCTATCATACACCACTGGTGCCTTCTAAATGCCAAACAAATCTCATCTTCAGACCAACCCCATTTCTTATAAACATTGACCTTCCTCTCCCATGTTGATTTGCTCATAGCCCGCAATGTAAATACTGCCAGAGCAAACTTCAACCTCGAAGGATCGAATCCCATTTCCTTTACTTCCTCCACAATCTCTCTAAACCAAACCGGGTTGATGGTAAATGCATTAGGCTGGCCTTGAAGTAGGGTAATAATATTCGATTCAGACACTCCATTCTCTCGAAATATATTAATATTGGGTGCCACACAAGTTTCAAAATTTCGTTGAAGAATACCCGGAAATCGTTTTATAGCTTCAAGGGTCTTAGCCTCAGATTGAAGCAAATTTTTATAAAAATCAAAGGAAGCGATAATTTGTTTCTCTAAGCTCGATTGAAAAAGAAAACGGTGCCCAGAGAATATTTTTGCGAGGTCAGGGCTAGGAATGCCTTTAGAGGAAAAGAAGTCAATTTTGGGCAAAAGTCAGGATCAGATAAAAGCACTTATGAGAATCTTCTAACGAGTTTCGAGATCTGGGTTTGAGAGAACCCGTGGTTCTTGAGAAAACTAACCACAGATTCTGCTTTCTCTGGGGTTTCGAAATGAACATATCTGGAAGCTGATACAGCAGCTTCTTGTGAGAACCCAAGTGTGTTTATAAGGTATGAGACTGAAAATGGTTGTTGATTTTTTGTAGTGGTCGAGCTGTAGTGTTTCAAAGATAAAGATAAAGATGAAGATGGGTTTTGAAGAAAACCCAGTTTGTGAATTGGTGGTGGAGATCTACTAACGTGTTTCCCACCATTTACAATGGTTTTGCGGAAATGATAAAACATGGGTTTTGAAAATTGAATTCAAAGAATGAGAGAAGGATATAAGAAAGCACGGAGTACTAGAGAATTCAAGGAGGAGAGAAAAGCTAAAAGCTAGAGAGAAATTGGAATGAAAAAAAACTTGTATTCCATCAAATTGAATGAATTTGTACACAAAAGTGGCTTTATACAAAACAGAGTATATAACGAAACTCCAACTTATGCGGAATCTGTTATAACACGTGCAACAAGTAGTTACAACACATGTTGAAGAATTAACACATAAATACATTACTAAACTACTTACAGTTTAATCACAGTAACAAAACAGTAAACTAAGCTACTGTCGTTTAATGCCTAAATGTCTTATTTCAGCTTCTTTCTTCTTTTCTTCGTTTCTTTTCTTCCTTGTTGATCTGCTTTCTTCCTTGTTGATCTGTACTACTTTAAGAAAGGAACTCACCTATTCTTTTGAGGAGGCAAAATCTTCTGTGACTTCAACGAATTTTTGAACTCCACCAGTATAAATGGGAAGGAAGAAAACCCCCGTGTCTGGTTGCAAAGGGGTTTATTGGATCTGTCACTCCGGTTTTTGTTTTTTTAAATACAATTTTCGAAAGTTTTAATATTTGAATTTTTGGGTTCATTTATAGCCATGGATTAGTCTTTTGAGGGTAACTCCATTTTTTCGTTATATTTTTTTGTTGTGTAGTAATTTATTTTTCATTTGGTTTTAATAATTTTAGCTCTAAATTTTATACATTATACATTTATGTCAAAATTTTCCATGTATTGTATGGGATTAAGAAATATGAATTAAACTTAGTCTAACCTAATAGATTTTGCTGAATTTGACATGTGTTAGTAATTGAGCTGAATTTGTCCTAATCCCATGGGCCAAATCATAGGCCCTTATTTATTAAAATTATTAATTAATATATCGTTTGTTTCATAATATATTATATATTTATGCAAAGTTTTCTCATGCATTTCACGGGTTAACGACTAGTAATATATATATATATATATATAACCGAAGCCTTTGAAGTTCTCACAATTTTCCACGTCAGAACAATATTTAAATAAAATTATAATTTTATTTAAACAAAATTATTTTTGTTTAGTCCAAGCTTAACAAGAAGTAAAACTCTCTCTCTAACAAGTCTAACTTAAACTTAAACTTAAACTCATCATTATCAATTTTTTAAAAAAAAATATTTTTGTTTAATCCAAACTTAATAAGGAGTAAAACTTTATCTCTCTAACAATTTTATTGACGTGGCCAATAAAATAATATTAAAAAATTTATTTGGCATTTAATGAAAAAAATTTATGTAACAAGTGATTTACTCACGTGAAAAGGAACTAAACTGTGAATACATGTGCTCATGCGTCTCTACCTAATCTAACCAAGAAAAACAAGAATCCTTACTTTTGGTTGACCTCTTCACAATTTTCCACATCAACATTTTTTATTTATATTTTTTAATTTGATTTAGCTGTTTGGTGTCATACAACCACTATACTTAAAGGAGATCTAAATTATCACCTAAATTAATGGAATATATCTCCATTAAATGGAATAAATTTTTTTTTCCAGAGCTGGCCAATCCTATGCATCTTACCCAGCTGGAATCGAACTCTTAACAGACACAGCTAAGGTTTGTGAAAATAATAGTATGATTTGAGATTTGTACTTTGTTGTTTTTGTATGTGAGTTATGGTTGTTTTAAATTGATATTGCATTGATCTTTGATCTGATATGGTTTTATTTATTTATTGGTGGTTATATTTGAGTTTGTGATTTGTTCGTAGTTATATAAAGTTGCACTTGGCAATTGCTTTGAAGCAGAAGAGTGGGGTCCAATTGAGTATTGCATCATGGTGAAGCACTTTGAGCATTAAGGGATATCATCTTACACATATCATGCAGTAAACATTGGAATCTGCTTATTGCATATATAAACATGGTTTTTGCATCTCTATGATAGGAATTCAGTCAATTTTGTTTGTTTATATAATATGGGCTATAGTTCCCGACTGAGTCAATAGTGTTTTGAAAGAAACCCTAATCTATCTATCTATCTATATATATACTTTTGACTTTTTATTGATCTCTCCAGAGCTTGCCACATTATTATCATTTTTTAAAAACAATATCAACAGCCAAAGTCTAAACTTAACAAGGAGTGAAACTCTATCTCTCTAACAAATCCAACTTAAAATTAAACTCAAACACTGATAATTTATCTCCAAAAATTGCGAAGTTAATCATGAACACTATAAAAGTAAAGCAAACCCCAATATTTTTTTTTACAGCCAAGTAGAGGTATGAGCTATTCTTTTGTTATTTTCTTCTTCTCTACTTTGTTAAAAAAAAAATTATTTTATGGTTTTTCATGTATTTTTTAAAAGTAATTTTCGTACATGAACTACCAAACTCTCTTTAGCCGTTTTTTACAAGATAAAAAAGCTTGCAATAATTGAAATTATTCTTTCGAATGTAACCCATCTTTCTCTTATATTTCTCTATTATTCTTTCAGAAGTTTTAATTTCTGAATTTTTGAGTTATTTTTTTGTAGTATATGAAACCATCTGACAAATTTTTTGTAAGCCATTGCACATTTAAGCAATGACTTCTTCATTAAATTGTTACACAAATTGAAGTCATACAAGAGCAAATCATGCAATAATCTAGTTAAATTTTTTATAAAATTATTTTATTCTACCTCACAAATAGGTAAGTTCCCATGCATAGCACGGGTTAGCGACTAGTATATATTATATTTAAAACCAATAGATAGAAACATAATAATAATAAAATTAGAACATTTAAAAACAAAACCATCGCAATATATGCAGCAATCGTATCTTATCATTATTTTGTATAGCCTTTAAAAAAAAAAATCTTTTATAACTTTCCTTGTTCTATCTTTGTGTATATATATAATGGTTTATTATATGTTCACCAATGCGTTGAAAACTTTGGTTCGTTTGTTTATTCATATATTGTGATACTATAAATCAAAACAAGGGAAAAAACAGAGAAGTGAGATCTCAAAGTACGGCTATGCAAGTACAATCATAGACTAGTAGTAACAACAAGCCAACAAAGATTGGAAACACTACAAACTTCTTAGCCGAGCTATGAAGCCTGCATGATGGGCTGATGCTCTCCTATCTTGGATGACTGCAGGCAACTGGCATCTATGTTTGCCCAAATTCAATTTAAGCACTGCTTTAGGGAAGCTAACCATTGCACTGATAGACTAGCAAGGATTGGAACTTTGCAAGACTAGGATTTTTTTTTTTTGCTGAATGAAAAAAAGGGGGTCTCCAGTGTGGGCTCATCGACCAATGGGTAATACCACGTATACCACACGGGCTTTACTGGGCTATTGCTCGAACTGCTCATCTCTGGGTGCAGGATGAGGACTCCTACCATCAAGCCACACCCCCGTGTGGTGACTAGGATTTTATTTTGTATGAAAGTTAGCTTGTGAACTTGGCTGAGACATTTGAGGCATTGTCCTGGACCTCCTATTTTTTAGTTCTAAAATATTTCCCTCTTACCAAATAAAAAAGCTAACAACACCACATTATAAAAATAATAATTTTGAGAAGTATAATATTTATCAGGTATGCATTCCACTTCTCTCTCTCTCTCTCTCTCTCTCTCTCTCTCTCTCTCTCTCTCTCTCTCTCTGTGTGTGTGTAGTCTACGTGCCGCTATCCTCTCATCTGGCCTTTATGTTAAAAGATTTTGTTTATTCTTATGTACTTTTAAATCCAACAGATAAATCTAGTGGTTTAGGGTCTATTTGGTTGTGTTATTTAAACAACAACTTTCGTTGTTTAAACAACATAACACGTATTTCCATAACACTTTTTCACTCATACGTATTTTCACAATACTTAAACAACATTACTAGAATAACATTACCAAACGGGTCCTTATATTGGTGTGGGTGTGTGTTCCAAACACTTTTATTATTATTTATTTTCTAGCCATTGGAAATTTATGAGTAAAATAGCCGTTGGGCAATTATGATAAAAATAGTCATTGGGCAATAATGGATAATATGATCGTTGGGCTTTTATGGGTTGTTAGTAACCAATAACTATAGACCATTATTGTCATGAATAGCCTATATAATACCTACCATCACACCCTTTCTTATGGGTCATAGTTTATTACTCCATATTTAGATATACACAATTCTATTATATGTCTCTCCCACATATTTTTCTACAATTATATTAGTTCTAAGGAAATGCAATAGAGGGTTGTTCTTGAACCTTCGTGAGTGGAAGTGCGTCTGCTCAGCCCTCCTAGGTCGAAAAATCGCTAGGGAACCCAGTGGAAAGAACTGGGTCGGGATACCTGAGGACTGCCAGGAGCTTGGGATCCTTAGAACATGCAACAAAGTCAAGGTTAGAATGAGACAACTCAAAGGGGGGGCCAAGAAACGCAAGGAACGAGAATAGACATGTCCCTATCACCCACCCAATGACGCAAATGGGAATCAGAAGGCTTGGAACCAACAATCCATGAACAAGGGGCTGGTACCTCGGGGGAACCCAAAAAGAAGAACCGCAAAGAGAAGTAGCTGGGAAACTTTCAATCAAGCAGAAAGGAACCAGCTAATTTGGAAAAAATGACAAAGGGAAAGAGAACCTAAAGCTGAATCTAAAAAAGGTGAGGTTCAGAAGCATTAAAGGAAGCAGGGCCAAAAGTTAGCTCTCTAAAGACATCCCGGAACGGGAAAGTAGCAGGGGACTTTTGAAGAAAAAGCACCGAAAGAAGAAAATTATGAGTTACATGGAAGGGACCAGCCACTAATGTTGCTGACAACATTGGTTTTGGTACACCGAGAACCCTAGGATGGCACTATAAAAAGGAAGGATAGCCAACAGTGAGAGGCATTCAGGAACATTGAAATAGAATAGAATCATTGAGAAAAATCTATTTAGAACTAAAAGAAAATAAGAAAAGAAAGGGAAATACTCCCCGGCATCCTCACACAGCCACTGGAGAACATACTTGGATCCAAAGGGTTCAGACTTTGCAAGATTTAGAGGCCTGAAGAGCTGTCTTAGTCTATAATTTTTCAACTTGTTTGGACCTTATAACACGTCCTAGTGAGCATAATATATTACACAATTAGGAAAGTAATGGAATACTTGATATTACCTTGAGGATCATTAACATTTATTTTGTGTCTTTCTCTATTACATTGTCCCTTTATTGTTTCTTATTATTCAATACATATATTCTTGGTTTGCTAGCATATATGTGTTGTAGGATTCATGTTATGCACACCACCTGGTTTGTAATTAGCTCATTTAGCTATGGTGAACCAAGCCTAATCTCTTAAAACAATAATTATTGGGCCCAAGATCCTTATTCTTACTTGGGCCTATGTCTCAGGAAAAAAAAAAAAAAAAAGGCACCTACACATTTTGGGGACTCCGCTGGGGACTGGGTAAAGAAGAGGGAAGAAGCAGTCCTTTCGCAGAGCATGGCCCCAAGACCAAGAAACAATAAAGGTGCTAACATGCCACCTGCAGCATCCAAGCCCGTTGGAGAAAATGAAGTAGCTTCCAGACAGAGGAATGAGGTACCTCTGATGAAGCAGGAAGTAGTTTCTGGGAAGAGGCGTGCGGGGCAAGAGCTAGACCCCGTAGCTCAAATGGCAGAAATGCTAAAAGAATTGCAACAAGAGATGTGCCACCTCAAAGAGGGAAGGACCCAGGAAATCAGGGATAACGTTCCCCCTGTGGTCAACCAAGACAAGGGCCAACCAGAGGGAGGGTCAGCAGTAGAGTGAGGGGCTAACCCCCAGTATCTCACACTAGCAGATGTCAATGCCCATTTGGAACAAAAAAGGGAAAAGCTCTCAGGGATCCTCAAGCAATTTTCTCGGGATCCCCCGTTCTCGCCAAAACTCCTCGGAAAACCTTATCCCAAAGGATATGAACCCCCAAAGTTCCATCATTTTGATGGACGAAATGGAAGTACTGTGCAGCACGTGAGTAGGTTCATTCACACCACGGGCCCCTACGTAGGGGACAAGGAGCCGTGCCTAAAAGAGTTTGCTAAGTCACTAGTGGACAGGGCATATACATGGTACACCACTCTCAAGCCTGGTTCCATCAAGACATGGGACGAGATGATGGAGAGGTTTTATGCAAATTATTATCTAGGTGAAGACAAGGTCACCTTTTAAAGCCTTCAGATGACAAGGCAGAGGCTTGGAGAGGATCCTATCCAGTTCATTAAAAAGTTTGAGGATGTCTTTTTAGACTGTTACGGAGATCATCAAGAAAAAGAACTCGTGGAAACCTGCATATCCAACATGCTCTTTGATTACAGGCTTAATCTTGAAAACCCGTGCATAACCCAGTTTGCTGGTCTGCTAAAAAGAACCAGGAGGACTGCATTAACCACGAGGAAAAAGAGAGTGCCAATACCTCAGGCCATGACAGCATCAGTGGGAGAAAAAAGGAAGAGACCTGAAGGAAAGATGGCTGAGGAACCACCTGTGATCCCATGTACTGCAAAAGAACTGAATCATGTTTTGGATAAATGGATTGGAGATGGAATTGTTAGGCCGTTCACTGTATCCAAGCCACCTATTGAAGAAGAAAGGAAGAATCTTTTGTTTTACAAGATTCATAACAATGTCAAGCACTCTACTAAGAAATGTTGGACCCTTCGTAGACTCTTCCACAAAAAGCTTAGGGAGGGGATCCTCGAGCTCACTCAAAAGAAACCCGAGGTGCAAAGGAACCCTTTACCTAATCACAAAGGGAAGGGGGTGGTAGCTGTAGTGACCCATGGGAACCCAACAGAGGCAGAAGAACCTAAAGGATCCTTCCATCCGAGCACAATCAAGACCCTTCAGAAGAACCCCAAGTTCAGGTCACAATTCAACCAATTGGGATTTGGGCCAGAAGCAAGAAGGGTGGCCACAGAATCCCTCATAAGCATAGTAGCAAATTCAGGAATAGAATGTTTCACAGCAGAATCCCATGCCAACCGAGCTTACTTAGAAACTACCAATGTAATGACATTTATAGATGAAGACATGGAAGTGGAACATCCAGACCATTGCAGACCCTTTAGCTAATGGCCACCATAAACGGTGTCCAAGTCAAAAGAGCACTGGTAGACACGGGAGCATCACTTAACCTCATAGCTCTAATTACATTGGAAGTCATGGGCCTGACTGGCAGGAGGATCCTGGGGGCTCCCATGGAGATAACAGGGTTTGGAGGATCAGCATAATCAACTAAGGGATATGTACAGCTGGCCTTAAGGGTAGGCCCAATAGTAGCCCTAACCAAGTTCCATGTAATTAACTCAGAGGTTTCTTACCATGTTCTATTGGGACGCTCCTAGCTCCATAAGCATCGCCTCATTCCCTTCACGTACCATCAATGTGTTAAAGGGAAATTAAATGGGAGGCCAACAAGGATCCCTACCAATCCGAGCCCCTTTAGCCAAGGAAAGGTGAACTTTGTGGAGACAATGTTTTATGATAAGCTAGAACCAGATGATGAGAGCCTTGTGCCAGGGACCCCAGGGGCACTTGTTTTGGAAGAAGAAGAAGGAGGGGGCACTTGTGACCTGAGGAACCTCCTGGACAGGAAAAGGCAAAAGAGGGAAACCAGCTCCTTAGGATCCCGGGAGTGCATAGTAGTACGGGAGCCTAGAGGGAGGCTAATATACTGTCTATGAAGGTGTGCGGGACCTGAATGCTTCGTGTAGGAGGGTCTCGGACCACCAGGTTACACGATGGCTCAAAAAGAAATCCTAGAGGACCCAGTCAAAGAAGCAAAAATCTAGCCTGAGGAGGAGTTAGAAGAAGTAAACTTGGGGGTTGGTCTGGGAACCCAAAAGCCTGTTTTCATTAGCAGTCAGTTGACAGTACAGGAAAAGGAACAGTTAGTAGCCTTACTTTGGAAATATGTAGATGTGTTCGCATGGACATATGATGAAATGCCAGGTCTGGATCTAGGACTGGTAGTCCATTCTCTCAATGTGGACTCGGGAATCAAGCCAGTGGTCTAACTAGCCAGAGTCTTTAACACTGATATAGAAGCTCAGATAACTCAAGAAGTCAAGAAATTGCTAACATTGTCCTTTAGGATAACACAATATCCATGTTTACCTAAATAAGTTGCAGAAATTAAATTCCTACGAACATTATGTACAAATAGACAGTCTTCCAATATTAAAACCCTAGACTCAAAGTATAAATTAACAACACCAACAACTACAATTGGAATCCTGCTCCCATCAGCCAAAGTAAGAAACAATTCCCCTTCATTCAACTTTCTAGTCTCCTGAAACCCCTACAAAGAATTGCAGATATGATTAGTACAACCGTGGGATTCTGTACCAAACATATTTCAAGAAGAAAGGAACTTTTCATACCCTTATTCTTGGCAGCTTTAAACTTTGGACAATTCATCTTCCAATGTCCTTTCTCACCACAATGGAAACGCTTTCCTTTGGTTTTCTTTCCTTTGTCGGCAACTCCTAAGGCAATTTGTTTATCATCTTGCTTGTTGAAGTCCTTCTTCTTCTTTTTACCCTTGTCTTTCGACTTAGGTTGAGAAGTAGAAGCTTCACCCACATTGGCTTCAACACTAGAAGTACCAAGGATGCCTTCCGTCGCCACTGACTCATTCATTAATTCAGACAAAGAATAAATCTTTTTGTTCATATTATAATTGAATCTGAATTTCTTGAATGATTCCGGTAGTGACTGGAGTATCATATCCACTTGGGATTCTCCATCAATGTCAGCACTTAAAACTTCTAATGTATTCAGATTAGCAATCATCCTAAGACAATGCTCCCTCACTGAACTTCCTGCAGCCATTTTGGTATTATAAATTTGCCTCATGGTCTCTTGCCTTGCAGAACGACCTTACTCACCAAATATCTCCTTCAGACTTAGCATGATGTTCGAAGCTAGTTCTACATCCTGCATTTGATGCTGTAGAACATTTGAGATAGATGCTAGGATATAGCACTTGGCCATCTCATTAGATTTCTGCCAACGATCATATCGTTGTTTTTCCTCAAGATGAGCATCTAATGAAGGAAAACTAGGACATGGTTGAGTAAGCACATATTTGTGCTCTTTAGCTGTAAGAACAATGTCCAAATTTCTTTTCCAGTCAACATAGTTGGATCCAGTCAGTTTGTTTTGGTCAAGAATAGCAACAAGTGGGCTAAATGATGCCATGATAATATCTAAAAATAATAAACATGAATATAATAAGTAAACTGGACATTATCAATTTAGCATATAAACATATAATATGGAACCTTAATAAAACCATAAAATAATATATGCAACAACAACCCAATCTCATGTTTAAAATTCCTTGGAAGCAAGTAAATTATAAACACTATGATTGATTGATAATTATTCTCATTATTAGTGTTATCATGATAACTCTTATCAAACACTAATAACATGTTGTATTTCCTTTAGCCTCTAAGTAATAATGACATAGCTCTGAAGGAAGGTTAACATTAAACTTAGTCTAATGTACACCATTGACTGAATTCTATGTGAGTCATTAAGTAACTCCACGGTAGCGTGGTCGTTCTTAATATAAAAACACATATCATCCATCATTAAGAAATATATTCTATAATACCATGAATTAAACACCCTCCAAAGGGAGCATGGCATATACGCCAAGGCGAGGTACTTAATCATTCTACTATAAACCGTTAATGGAGGCCATAAGATCTAACCCTTATATCTCTCTCCCACTAGATGTTTTAAATTAAAGGTTTTTAAGATCAAGATCCATAATAATGCTAGAAACCCTTTAAAAACATAATCCTAATCTCATTAGGAATAAGTTTCATTAAACTAGCATTAACATATATAAATATATATAACGTAATATAAACCCATATTACATTTAAAAATCCATATTACATTATATATAATATAATATATGGATTTGTATAATGTAATATATGATCTTTACATTATATATACTAAACGGCTATAACACATGCAAGATAACTAGCACATGCAAAATGTCTATAACACATGCAAGATAGCTAAGCCATGCATTGAAGTTCAAGCCATGCAATGTAGTCCAAGCCGTGCAAGAATAGACCAAGTGGTGCAAGAAAAAGTCCAAGCCGTGCATGCAAATTACAGTTACAAAACAGTTACTTCCATTCAATAACCATATCAAGACACGGCACTATTCACTCCCACTTGCAATATATATATTTGTATACGGATTCAATCATTCTTATATAACAATTCTTTATGGCATATGAACATAACCAAATGATCTTCAATCACATATATATATATAGATTAATTACATATTATGATATACAAATTCAATCTATTTCCATATATGACTCATGGTATATAAATTCCAACGCTAATAACGTAAATTCATAAAACCATGATATCAAACCATGTCTACACCAAGATGATAGTTTTCTTAAATTCTAAAATTCAATCACATATTATAAAATCATGAGATGAAAACCTGGCTCTAATACCAATCAAAGGAAAATCTAGTTTTATATCTCATACAAAACACATAGCGGAAGCAACAAACAATGATCTATTTCATTCATGATTGACAACATGCACTATGTAAATTTCAGAATTTAAGAACAAGATAGCGTATCTTGGTGTGTAGAAATTTAAAACAAAGATTAGAAGTACTTGAGAACACTTTTAATCTTCACTCAAATTTCACTTTATGCTCAAGATGTGTGGTCTCTCAATCAGTTTTTTAAGGGAGAATGATAGAGTGTCTCACTCTCATATACACACCATTCCACAATGACGTTTCTCTTTTTCTTTTTCTCTCATAAAAAATTTTGTATGTTTCTCCTTTTATAATTAACTGATTATCTAATTGGGCTGGTCTATTGGGCCTTTCCAATTGGGCTTTAATATGTGGCTTGGAATGGGACCAAAAGGGACCAATAAGACACTAGCTTCAATGAGCCTTGGGCTTTTTCGTCAACTCTTGACAAGTCCAAAGTTACCATTAATTATATTTAATATCATTATATAAATATAATTACACTCTAGGACTTATTAATAAATTATATCTCAAGATTTTATTGTACATGCAACCCCTTCATAAAATATTCGTAGTAATACAAAGTCATGAATATAGATTGCCACTTTGTAAATTACTACACCTTATCCTTGAGTACCCGGTTTAATCCTTTAAAGTTATTCATCATATTTATGAAATCCAATTTCATAAATACATACTTTAGTAATTTTTTACCAAAGTGTTTAGGTCTAACTCTCTGAATAACTGATCCTATTAAACTTCTCAAGGGAATATGTTATATCTCCGTTAAGAGACTATGAATTCCATCTTGAGAATATATGTTCCATCAACACTAAATGTGGTTTCCCAACATACTGAGATTTTGACCGTTATTTTAGATCTCACTCTTGATATATCGAAACAACCTACACTTCATGATCAGGTCCATTATCCTCTCAGAATTAAGAGTTCATGTAAATAGAAGTCGTGAGATTTATTATTCATTTGACAATCGTTAGGAGAATAATAAATCTCACAGCGGTTCGATTCAATATGTCTTAACTTTTAAAATATATCAACATATTAACTAGAAGTCTCCCATGGTTAAGACAAATCGTCTTAGTTGATACGTTATAGTCTTCGCAAATGAAATGCCCAATTTCATCACCGACTATGAACTATAAATTATGAGTTTACAAAGAACTTGTGTTTTATATTTTCTGTGACTTTTCACAGAAATCACATACTATGCATCTCATGGACTATATGATAATGTCCAAATATTCATGTTACCATTATTTTAGATAATAATAAAACAACTTTATTAATCGCAATATTAAGTCATACACAATATCATACATAATGTCATACATAATATCATACATAGCATCATACAATAGGATTTAAGAGCACTAATCCTAACAATCTCCCACTTGCCCTAAAGACTATTGTGCACTAATCTAACTCCCATTCCCTCCAAATGTGACTCGAAAGTCCTTTGAGGAAAGGCTTTGGTAAAGAGATCTGCTAGATTATTTGCACTTTCAATCCTTGCTACCACAACATCTCCACGAGCAACAAGATTGGAGAACTCCATTCATGACATGTTTGTGACAGAAGACTGGAGAACTCCATTCATGGAATACTTGGCTCAAGGGATCCTACCAGCTAATAGGACATTGGCGCACCAGCTTAGGAAACTCTCCATCAAATACTTCTTGCAGAACGGCATCTTGTTCAAAAAATGGTATAGTAGGGATCCCTTAAGATGCCTAGGGCCTAGGGAGGCCAGGGAAGTCCACTCCAGTGACTGTGGAAGTCACCTAGGAAAAAGAAGGCTTTACAGGCAGTTGCTGTAGTTGGGGTACTATTGGCCCGTAATGAAAACGGACTCCAAGGAGCTGGTTAAAGCATGTCATGCATGCCAAGTACTTGGAGACGCAATCCATACATATCCAAATGTACTGCAAGATATGACAACACCATGGCCCTTCCACACTTGGGAGCTCGACCTTATAAGACCCATAAACCCTCTCTCCAATGGCTGCATATGGATCTTGGTAGCCACCGAGTATTTTACAAAGTGGGCGAAGGCCATCCCCTTGAAAAAGGCCACTAGAGTGGCCGTGGCAAATTTCATTAGGGAACATATCATCACAATGTTCGAGATCCCCAGAAGGCTAATCACTAACAATGGAACTCCATTTATAAATAAAGACATGAAGAACTTGACGGAGGCCTATTACATCAAGCACGAGAGGTCCACACCATATTATCCACAAGGAAATGGTCAAGCAGAGGCTACTAACAAGGTGATACTAAAAATCCTCAAGAAATTGAAGCATGAATATGGAGGAAAATGGAGCAATCACCTGACAGATGTACTTTAAGCATGTAGGAGTTCCTTGAAAACAATCACAGGGTTCTCACCATTTTCCCTGGTTTATGGGACAGAAGCCATCAGTCCCGTAGAACTAGTCATCCTTACACCAAGAGTAGTACTCAAAGAAATTCAAGAAGGCACAGATAGCGCAAACAGCGAAAGGAGGATGGCAGAGCTGGAAAGGTTAGACGAAGAACAAGAGGTGGCTAGAAGGAGAAGAGAGAGGTACTAGCAAAGGATGCCAAAGATAAACTTATACAACTGTGATTGTTTGAAAGAAAGGGGGCAAACAAAAGGGGGCTAAGGCATGAGGCCAGTCAGCAAAAGCCTCCTGGAGGGAGCACAAGAGCAGTTGATGAGGAAAGAAGTTACTGCTTCTTGACCTTCAATTCTTGCAACGCCTTATGGGCACGAGCTAAAGCCTCCTCATCAGTAGCAATTTCAACATCAAGAGTCCTGGAGGCCTGTCTCTGGAATAGCAGGTGGGCTAAGGAATGCAAATACTCCAGCATAAAGGATAGGTTGAACTTGGCTTCTATAAGATCCTGCACCACTCCTCTCCACTCCAAAAGCTTCTCTTTAGATAAAGAGTCAAGAGAAGAGTCCCTCAAAGAGATCAGCACAACACATAAAAGCTCCATTAGGATATTGCCTAGGAATACGCCTCCCTTGAACCCACTGGTAAAGTCCCCATGAGCTTTAAACAGCTCATCCAGTAGTGGCAGCCCTTCAACGGGCACAGAAAATCTGAGGAAGTTGCTGTAAGAAGGTCCAAAACTATGAAAATGGCTCGCGGGAAGGCTGTTGAACTCCAGGGAATCAAATCGGGACAAGAAGGCAGAGAGCCCTGAGCCAGGATCTGAGACAGTTATCCTTGGAGCCTCCCCCATTGTTGTGTCTCCACCCTCAGGAAGTAAAGAACTTTCAACCCTCTGGATGACTTAGGGGATCCTTGCTTGAGCTTTAACAGCCGGGACATTGGGAGCAGGTTCCACAACTACCTCAGCACCTATAAGCTCAACATCGTTCGCACCTATGTCTACACCTGTAGAAGCAAACAAAGTTGAGAGGGGAAAAGAAGAAAAGAAAAAAATAAATAAAGTGAAAAGCAAAGAAAAGCTAAAGAACCAGTATCAGATTTCAGTGGCAGAGCCTCCTCCTCTTGCTCCTCTGACTTCTTAGAGGACTTTGTGAAGGAACACACAGCACATTGGAGAAAAGGTGAGGAAATTTTGGCAAAATTGCTAAAATAAGGGAAGGACACCAGGAGCTTCGCCATAGGAAATATGTAAACAATAAAAAAGGAAGAAGGGGGAAGAATATAACGATGGTGAGCAGTATGCACCTTCAGAATCTTCTGACTCCAAAGAAGGGGCGATCTTAGAAGGAGATTGAGCGCTAGTTTGACCTAAAAGAGGAAAAGGGAACAAGAGCTCTCAAAAAGAAAATATAAAGGAGATAACGATAAGCATTAATAAAGAATAGGTGAGGCTCACCTGCTTGTATGATGGAAGGCGCACCCCCCAAGGACTCTTTGCCTAATGCAGGCTCAGTAGTGGGCTCTAGTGGCAAAGTTTTGGTAGGACTAAGAGTCTGCACGGATCTTGGAAAATAGGAGGCTGGAAAGTTTTGGGGTCCTGAACAGCTAGAAGAACAGAGGGCAGAATGGGCTAGACATCCTCCACTGCCTGCTTGACCTCCTGAGCCAAATCACCACTAGGGAGCTCCTCTTCCATGCCTAAAGCAGCAACATATTGAGCTGTACCCACTTCTTTCACTAGCCTCCCACCAGTTGTGGGAGGAGGTACCTCAACCTGCAAAAGGAAAAGTGAAGTATGTGGTAGAACATCACAGAACGTATGTGTACACAGCACCAAAAAAGGAAAGAAAAGCGTGCAGTAAAATGCACAAGGAAAACCATACCACATCATCACCAGACGACTGACTCTTGCCCCACTTGGGGTTTAACTTACGCTTGGTCTGCAAGAGAAAATTGACCATTCATTAGTTAAAAAAAAGAAGGGGGAAGAGAAACACAACAGGAACATTAAACTAGTATGGGCAGATGTCAAAAAAAAAAAGGAGAGAAGAAGGAAAGAAGCCTTGCCCTTCTCTCTCTCTCTCTCTCTCTCTCTCTCTCTCTATAGGTTCTTCAATGGCCCTTTGCTTACTACAAGTATGCCCAAAGGGTCCTAAGGGAAACTGGGGTGTGAAACCAAAGGACCCCGAAGAACCCTAGGCTAAAGAACTCACAAGAACCTGGGAGAGAGAAGACTCTACCTTAGTCTTCACTCGGATCTTTGGAATTAAAAGGTGGCCAACTTCCTTCCCAACTGAAGAGGGGTCCACTCTCTCGGTTTCCTAAAAAATGACTAACTGCTTGCAGGATCTAACAATCTTCCTTTTCTTAGTCTCAGGGCCAACTTCACCACCCTCAACGCTTTCTTCCAAGCTTGACCCTTTTGACAGATTCCTATTTAATCTGCTTCTCTTTGCCTTTACCAACAGGGGTCGTAGCACCAATTGCCTTCATCACCCCTCATCTGATAGGCACACCAAGAGAGGTGCCCATAATAAGGTCACATCCTAATCAAACCTCAAGGAAATCTTACGCATAACATACCCAACCGTCCCTGGCAGCATGCCACTCTGCAAATCCTGTCTTGCTACTTATTGTAGGAGAAACAATGCCAGCAGTGGGAAGGAATAGACATTTGTTGTAAGTGGGGGTAGAGAAAATATCGGAATCAGGAACCCTTGCAATCTTACTAAAGCCAATGAAATCTAAAAAGGATTTTTGAACTCTTCTCCAAAAGCCAGCAAAACCACTAGAAGCAAAGACTCCCCTCTGGGAGTTTGGCACCACAAATTGAAGGCTCCTACGTGACCAATATAAAAAAAGCTTGAGACCACAGAAACGGATCTAGGGAAGGAAGAGAAGGCACCACTTCCTTGAACATCGGTGGGATGTCCTGGTCAAAACCAAGTTGCCTAAGGACTTGGTGTGCTGAGTAATGACTATACCTGGGACCACTAGAGAAGGGTACTGGAAGCCATGAGATATAGGCCAAATATGTGAAGCTACCTTCATCTCCCCTACGAAGATCAAAAGTATTCCTCGAGGAGCTGAGGAATGAGGCCAACACAGAATCACACGCAAACTGAGGGTTGAACGCCTGAGGAGAATGCCAACTCAAGTGACCTGCTTGATCACATAACTCCACCAAATTGAGGTTGCCACCTTTCAAATTGGCCCAGTGAAAGATGATGGGGTGGCTATTAGTAGAACTACCACACAGACCCTTAATCACATTTAGGGATCCTTGGAACTTATCCTTCACGAATTTCAAATTCCTGCTGATGAATCATGGGTTCGTCAGTTGTAGTGAGGTCGTCCAGACGGGACCAGACTGATGAATCACGAGTTCGCCAATTGTAGTGAGGTCGTCCAGACGGGACTAGAGGTCTGCTTGTGTCGCGACGGAGGAAGAAATTCTCTGGAATGGTCACCGGTGTGGTGCCTGCCACAACGCCTCCGATGTCAAAGTTAGTACAAGGGAGTTTATAATAATAGACTATAAGAATGATTAGGGATATCTTGTAACTGTGTTCGTACCTTCTGTTGGCAATGCGTGGGCTTTATATATGTTGTTCTAGATTCTAGCCGTTGTGGCAGTTATTGTGACTTTAATGCCTCTTTTAGTAACGCTTCTTGCTGAGTAATGGGGTTTTAATATGCCTTCAAAGGTTTGTTCAGCTGATCCTGTAACCGTCTGGGGTATTATTGGTGGCATTGAATGATCCTGATATCCTCGTCGGTGACGTGGATACTTGCTTAGGCTCGTCTCAGAGAGCGGTCTCGTCAGTACCATCAGATGCCTTAGTCTCGTCGGTAGTTGATCTCGTCAGTCCCATCAAGTGCCTTACTCTCGTTAGTAGTTGATTTCGTCAGTCCCATCAGATGCCCTCGGATTCTGTGGTCGTCATGATGTGCCATGACGACCATAGAAGATGAAATAATCTTTTGGCTACGTCAGTAATGTACATCCGTCTAGGCGGAATCTTATTACTTACTTCGTCGGTAATGTACATCCGTCAAGGCGGAATCTTATTACCTAGCCATTCTCGATGATCTTTTGGCTTCGTCAGTAATGTACATCCGTCAAGGCGGAATCTTATTACCTAGCCATTTTCGATGATCTTTTGGCTTCGTCAGTAATGTACATCCGTCAAGGCGGAATCTTATTACCTAGCCATTTTCGATGATCTTTTGGCTTCGTCGGTAATGTACATCTGTCAAGGCGGAATCTTATTACCTAGCCATTTTCAATGATCTTTTGGCTTCGTCGGTAATGTACATCCGTCAAGGCGGAATCTTATTACATAGCCATTTTTCGATGATCTTTTGGCTTCGTCGGTAATGTACATCCGTCAAGGCGGAATCTTATTACCTAGCCATTTTCGATGATCTTTTGGCTTCGTCAGTAATGTACATCCGTCAAGGCGGAATCTTATTACATAGCCATTTTCGATGATCTTTTGGCTTCGTCGGTAATGTACATCCGTCAAGGCGGAATCTTATTACCTAGCCATTTTTTATGATCTTTTGTCTTCGTCAGTAAGCTGATGATCTTTTATCTTCATCAGTAAGCCGATGATCTTTTGGCTTCGTCAATAAGCCGATGATCTTTTGGCTTTGTAAGTAAGCCGACGATCTGGACGCTCCCTCTTTCGTCCTTTACGTTCGTCCTCCCTCTTTCCCATTTCTTCTATTTTCTCCATATCTTTAATGGCGGCTAGCGCATCCTCAGCATTCATGTACTTTTGCACTTTTAAGAGCATTTTTGCCATCGTCTTAGGTGGATTTTTTGCCAGCGAAACTACAAACTCTCTAGACTTCAGCCCTGCTTTAAAGGTCGTCAGCTGTACTTTGTCATCAGCGTCGTCCACTTCCAGGGTTTCTCGGGTAAAGCGTTTCACGTATGAGCGCAAGGTTTCCTTCTCCCGTTGCTTAACAGTGAGTAGGTGGTCTGCTGGTCTCTTAGGACGTTGCCCTCCGACGAAATGGCGCAGAAAGGCGCTACTCAACTGTTCGAAGCTATCAATGGATGAGGTTGGCAACTTTATGAACCACGCTCTTGCAGCTCCCTTAAGTGTGGTAGGGAAGGAACGACACATTATTTCATCAGGGGGCTGTTGGAGGCCTAATGTCGTCTTGAAGGTATTAAGGTGATCCTGGGGGTCCTTAAGCCCGTTAAAATGCTCAAGCTGAGGCAACTGAAACTTCGCCGGCACTGGTCGTTCCAAGACTGCCACAGTGAAAGGAGAATCTGTTGCCCTGACTATTCTATCCAGGTTCCGATCTGTCTTCTCCTTAATAGCATTTCTCAGTTCGTCCATCTCTTTCCTCATCTCTTGAAGAAGATCAGAATTTTGTTTGTTTGGAGTAGTAATCCTTCGTCGATCGCTTCTCCCATGGCTATCTCCTTCATCCTCCTAGACAACTCTGGACCGATTCTCCTTATGCTGAAGCTGTTGTCTCATCTCCTGATTCTGCCTGGTGAGCTCTTCAACGGTGGCCGCAAGAGCTTTGACTTGCTGGGCTAAGGCCACTGAGTCCTAGTTGGACTCCATCTGAATATTGAAGTTGGTAGAAACTACGTTTTCGAACCGTTAGTACGAAAATGTCGTCCCCACAGACGGCGCCAAACTGATGAATCACGGGTTCGTCAGTTGTAGTGAGGTTGTCCAGACGGGACCAGACTGATGAATCACGGATTCGTCAGTTGTAGTGAGGTCGTCCAGACGGGACTAAAGGTCTGCTTGTGTCTCGACGAAGGAAGAAATTCTCCGGAATGGTCACCGGTGTGGTGTCTGCCACAACGCCTCCGATGCCAAATTTAGTACAAGGGAGTTTATAATAATAGACTATAAGAATGATTAGGGATATCTTGCAACTGTGTTCGTACCTTCTGTTGGCAATGCGTGGGCTTTATATATGTTGTTCTAGATTCTAGCCGTTGTGGCAATTATTGTGACTTTAATGCCTCTTTTAGTAACGCTTCTTGTTGAGTAATGGGGTTTTAATATGCCTTCAACGGTTTGTCCAGCTGGTTCTGTAACCATCAGGGGTATTATTGGTGGCATTGAATGATCCTGATATCCTCGTCGGTAACGTGGATACTTGCTTAGGCTCGTCTCAGAGAGCGGTCTCGTCAGTACCATCAGATGCCTTAGTCTCGTCGGTAGTTCATCTCGTCAGTCCCATCAGGTGCCTTACTCTCGTCGGTAGTTGATTTCGTCAGTCCCATCACCTACACTTCACCAAAGTAATAGAAGAACGGTCCCACATGAACACCTGAAGGATGGCACAGTTAAGGGACGAGGTAATAGCATAGTAAGAGTTACCTTCAACTTCATCTCCATAAAGCAAATCCAATTGGGAGTAAACATAGCCTAAGAACATGGGGGCTAAAGGATACTGGGCACCCTGGGCCAATCTAATTGCCAAAGGGAAGAAAACGGATTTAACCCCGTACCTAGGGAACTTACTGAACAAAAACTTACTAAGCTAAAGCGCTAGAAACCCGGCTCGTCAAACTGCCTTGTCCTTTTCTCGAGAAAAGTTCATGACCCACTTGCCCATTCTGGCCGGTTTTCCACCAGAAGAGGCAGTGTGCCCACCAAAGTGACTGAAAAGCTTGTCTTCCACCTCGAGATCCTCGCTAGTAAGGCTGATATCAAAAGGATCCTCCTCACCAAACACCGAGAGAAGAAGATTGTTGACCACATCCTCCAAAGTGATCGTAAATACACCAATAGAGCAGAAGAATGTGTGGAGGAAGGGGCACCAGCGACGCACCAAATGTCTAAGACACTTAATGTCCATAAAACCTTCAAGCTTCCTAGAAATTGCAACTAATTTTAGAATCCCGGCGCACTCCAAACAGCTGACAAATTCGCCATCAGAGAGCTCCCTATCCACCTAAATGGGCCAACCAGTGATCTTACCAGGAACGAAATCAAAGAAAATGGGAATTGCTTCATGAGACCCTCACCTAATCTGCAAATATAAAATCTCCCTCAGATCTAGAACCTAAGCAGAACTAGCAAACTTGGACTAGCTAGAAAACACCCAGGTATGAGGAGAAAAAGGGGCTTCGCCGTAAGACACCTGGGGAAAGAACAGGCTGGGAGTGTACCAAGGATCCCGTAAAGGAAAGGCTGGGCACCCCGCAACCTCCTGTGTCTCCCCCTGCATAGACTCAGAGAAGCTTTCACCCTCAGAAGGACTAGGGGTACGCTCCCTCCTTTTTCGTGAAGAAGAAGAAGCCATGGAACAATAAAATGCACTGGGAAACAAGGAAATCAAGGGAGTGAAGAACACAGAAACAGAAACAAAGGAACAGAGTAATGGGAAGGAAGAAGATAAGTTTAAGAATAAAGATTTCTAAAATGTGAAAAGAAAGTTTGAAATGACTGCAATAATGGCGCAAAAAGCAGTTGGAGAAGATGATGTATAGAAAGACGCTCCAGTTGCCAAAATTTAATTTTTTAAAGAAGGAAGTTATGGATAGTTATTATTGGGAGTTACAGGGAATGTGAAAAGTGGATGGGGAAGTTTATACTCAAACACTCAATTGCAACGTTCTGTGTAAAGAGAGGAGGTTGCAAAAGAAGCGCAACACACAAAGAAAACAAAAAGGATACCCGGGGATCGTGGGAAAGCAAGATCCTGAGACCAATTAAGACAGTGGAGGAAAGGAACTCCTATGAAAATTAAAGGTGATGGTCTACTCACGCGTGGACTGTAGGTAACCCACGAGCTCAAGGGGCTAAATGTTGAGGTCTAAAAAACAAAAACAAAAAAACAAAAAGAGAAGTCACAATATTATGCCAAGGTCCAAAAGGGAGTACAGAGAATTGAACTCCATAAAAAATAAAATAAAATGCTTGAGCCCACAATAAAGAAAGAAGGTAGGCCCAAATTCATTAAGGGGTTTAAGGAAGAACCCAAATTCACGAATGGATAAGCCTTAGAACTCATGAAAAGAAGGGAAGAAGGAAAGCCCAACCCTCCTAGGCCAAAAAATCACTAGGGAACCCAGTGGAAAGAACTGGGTTGGGATATCTGGGGATTGCCAGAAACTCGGGATCCTTGGAACGTGCAACAAAGTCAAGGTTAGATTTAGACAGCTCAAAGGGGGGACCAAGAAACGCAAGGAACGAGAACAGAAATGTCCCTATCAGCCACCTAATGATGCAGATGGGAATCAAAAGGCTTAGAACCAATAAACTATGAACAAGGGGCTGGTACCTTGGGGAATCTAGAAAGAAGAACTGTAAAGAGAAGTGGCTGGGAAACCTTCAATCTGGCAGGAAGGAACTAGCTAATTTGGAAAAAATGACAAAGAGAAAGAGAACCTAAAGCTAAATCTAAAAAAGGTAAGGAAGAAAGGCCAAAAGTCAGCTCTCCAAAGACATCCCAGAACGGGGAAGCAGCAGGGGACTTTTGAAGAAAAAGCACTGAAAGAAGAAAATTATGAGAAATATGGAAGGGACCAGCCACCAATGTTGCTGACAACATTGGTTCTGGTACCCAGGGGGACAACTGAGGGGAATCAGTGGTACCCCGAGAACCCTAGGATAGCAATATAAAAAGGAAGGACAACCAATAATGAGAGGCATTCACCATTGAAATAGAATAGAATCATTGAGAAAATTCTCTTTAGAACTCAAAGAAAATAAGAAAAGAAAGGGAAATACCCCTCGGTATCCTCACACAGCCACTAGAGAACATACTTGGATCCAATGAGGTTCAAACTTTGCAAGACTTAGAGGCCTGAAGAGCTGTCTTAGTCTGTAATTTTTGAACTTGTTTTGACCTTGTAACACGTCCTAATGAGCATAACATATTACACAATTAGGAAAGTAATGGAATACTTTATATTACCTTGAGGATCATTAACGTTTATTTTGTGTCTTTCTCTATTACATTGTCCCTTTATTGTTTCTTATTATTCAATACATATATTCCTAATTTGCTAGCATTTATGTGTTGTAGGATTCATGTTCTGCGCACCACCTGGTTCGTAATCAGCCTATTTAACTGCGATGAACCAATCCAGTCCCATAAAACAATAATTATTGGGCCCAGGATCCTTATTCTTACTTGGGCCTATGTCTCAGAAAAAAAAAAAAAAGGCACCCACACACTTGTTTATTCACTAAAATATTTCCAACAATCTTAAAGGTTGATCTTCATGCTTCAAAATGGATAAACAAGTTATTGATCGTGAAATTTTATATTGTGATATGATATTATGTTTATAAAGAAAAAATGCTAGTAGTTATATTCTTAGATATAATTACTTATATCTTTTGTGGAGTTCATTTTGCTATCTGGTTTATCTAAACAACTTGGTTGGACTAATATTTTAGAAGAAAAAATAAATGATGTCCATCCATATGTGTTTTTGATTCTTTAATCTATATCAATATGTGAACAATATTATGTAATGTTGTCTTGAAATCTGAATATCAACTTATTGCATTTGCAATTTGTGTGTACTATATGTTTGTCATATTTAATGAAATGTTTTGTGTCTATTGAAATATGAGAAACATGAGATTAAAGAAAAATGTATTAGTTTTGAGAAATGTTTTTTGGAATTCATAAAAAAAAAAAAATGTTAGAGATGATTTTTATGAGAAATGAGATATATATTTTTTTTTTTGGTATAATGATGTCAAATTTTATAAAAAATATTAAGTGTCTTATTCTTGTAAAATTTTGGACGTTCCTAAGAGTGGTTTTTAGTAGCTAGAGGCTATTGGCTCTATGTACAAGTGCTAGCATTCTTACATCTCTTGACACATATATATATGAAATGAGAATTATGGGAAATAATTTTGGGCTAATGGAGAAGATATAGTATTTGAGAATAAATATTCCTTTTATCCCCCAAGTGCAAGAGTGATATTGAAAAAAAAATATATTCATATTTTTATTGGCTATATGTGTTGTTTTGAGATGGTGGATAAGTTTTTGTGAATTTGAAATAAAAAGACCTTGTGAATCCATAACAAGAGGAACCAAACTCCTTAGTTTGGTACATAATAATTTGGATGTTTTAAAACACACAATGACTAGAGGTGGTAAAAGATTTTATGTAATCTTTGTTGATGACCATTCTATATTTACTTAGCTTTATTTATTAGGAACCAAAGATGAAGTTTTGGAAACTTTTATAAAATATAAAATGAAGTTGAAAATGGCGTAAGCCCTAACTTGGTATACCTTGAATTGTGGGGGTGGTTCGCTAAGATGTAACCCAAATCTAAAAGGAGAATACCTCAAAGTGTGGGGGTACTTGCCTAAGGTCATGATACATGAACCTAAAATGAGGAAACTTGATTCTTAAATATGTGATCGTGTGTTATTGTTTATGTTTGCTATAGTTCATGATATAGAATTATCTTCATCAATAGTGACGTATTTAGAATTTAATACTATTGTTGAATCTTAAAAATACTTTTTTTAAGTATGAGTTTCCTTTGAAAAACTAGGAAAATATGTTACATGAACCTATTGTGATATGCAAGAATTGAAAAAGTATGCGAACTAGGGAGAAAAAGAGTTACGGTAACAATTTTCTTACCTATATTGTTGAAGATGAACATGTAAGTTATTATGATGTAATTAAATTTGTTGATGCACCATTATGATGTAATACTTTTAACATATGTTAGATTTGTCAAGTTTTTATAGGTTCTTAATTGGTATATTTAGATAACTTAACTAATAAAATATTTCATAATATTTTTAAAAACAGTTGAGTGGTTTGGTGGCGGAGTCAAAAATTGGTCGTTCGAGGAGCTAAATAAAAAATTAGCAATGAAAGTTTTCCAAGTTATCATCTTCCCTTCTTTTAAAAAATGTATAAAAAAATTTTAACTTGTTCTAGATTTTTAACTTAAAATAATAAGCCATCAAGTATAATAATTGTTAGGGTACTTTTTTACACCTAATTTTATTTGAGTACCACCTATTTATTTTCAAATACCACTAATAAGTTATTGGGTTTTCCCAAATATTTTTTGCTCTATTATTATGTTAATCACAAATGTTTCATATCTCATTATCTAACTTGGGTCATAATATAAACTATCACAAAAAGCCCCAAAACTCATATTTTATCCAATTTTATTATCATTAGCTAAGACCAAAACCGGCCTTATGAACCCAATCCACACATCCTATTCTATTTAAAGCCCAAGAATGCTTATGCTTGGCAATATTTGAAAAACCCATGATTCAAGTTCATGGCAAAACAATTTTATCAATGGAATTCAAATCCATAATCAAAGCCCATGATTTAAACCCATGGAAATTTTATCAATGGAATTCAAATCCGTAATCAAAGCCCATGTTTTAAACTCATGTCAATTTTATTTATCCGAAACCCAATTCACATTGGCAATATTTAAAGCCCAATTTTCATTGGCAACATCAAAGCCAAATTTTCATTGGCAATATTAAAGCCCAGTTCTCGCTGGCAATATTTAAAGCCCAATTTTCATTGGCAACATCAAAGTCCAATCCTCATTGGAAATATCAAAGTTCAGTTCTCGCTGGCAATATTTAAAGCCCAATTCTCATTGGCAATATCAAAGCCCAATTTTCATTGGCAATATCAAAAGCCCAACTTACAATGGCACTACTAAAAGCCCAAGTTAACTACTTAGCACTATTTTATCAAAAGCCTAAGGTTATTAACACTTGGCAAAACACTATATCATAATTATTTCACTTAAAAGTCCAACAATGAACAATACTTTAGATTCTTAAACCCATTACTATAATATTACAAGCTCATGGAATTTATGAATTATCTATTCTCAAAACCCATGGCAATTATCTTGTAAAAGCTCATGGAAAGTTATGATTATTTATCTTAGACCCATGACATTTATTTATTTCATGTCATATTATAAACTCATGTTCACTATCTATCTTACATCACAACATTCATAATATTTATTTCCAAAACTCATGGTAATTATCCATTCTACATGTCCATTATGATTATCTATAGAAAAACTCATAAGAATATCACATTATTCCATTATAGTGGTTGTTACCATATTTATTTAAAACCCATGGATATTGCCTCTATTTAAAACCCATGGTAAATATTATTCTCAAAAAAATATTGAAGGTCATTATTTAAAAAGCCCCAAAGAAGATATCATTTACAAAGTAATCCATAGCAAAAATTATGAGAAACTATACAAGTTGTTATTTAAAGCCCGTGGAAATTAATACCCAAAATCTATCATAAATATTTATTAAAGCTCATGGATTCATTTTATTTCTACTAACAACTAAAGCCCATGAGGAGTAAAAAAAAACTCATGGCAAAGCATGTCTTTAATGCCCATTTTGTAGGCCAAGAATCTCATGGAGTAGTAAACAAGCCCAATCAAAAAAAGGGCCATGTGGCCCAACTAAAAGTGCTGAAATGGAGCAACGCCCAACCCAAAAAGGTCCCCAGCAAATCAAAAATTCAAGTTGAAACAAGTCAACCTAATCAAGTTCACCATCAACGAAAGGAACCTCCACACCTCTAGGAATGAACCAAGGGGCTGTCATGGCAAAATTCTAACACATTTTCTATTGAGAATAGTAGCTAATAACTATTCCTAGCAGCTAGGAAGCTAATGGACAAAGAGGCATCATCATCTCCCTCAATGTCCTACCTCCAACAGAAGCTAGTGGGCAATAAATACCATTCTTCTCCAAGTTTTGGTTACAACTCAAGGAAGCCATGATCAAGACCTCCAAGCTCATGAAATACTCAACTAAATAATTTATTTTATTACTAGAAATATATGTTATTGATTCATGAACCAAGCCCATGAATTCCTAAAGAGGAAAATTTGGGAACTAGTGGTTTGGAGGGCATTAGGGAAACCTCCAACAAAAGCATGTGGATGGCCTCAACACTTGACACCTGGCTTGGGGGTGTTAGAGCTCACTTCAATGCTTCAATCTCAGTGCAGCCAACTAAAATCCTCTCCTCATACTTGCCCAGCCCTCATTGGCCCAACCAACTCCAAGAATCCTAGCATTTAATTAGGGAATGTACTAGATTTTGGGTCATGTGAGACATTGCCCAAAGAGGCAATATATTCCTTAAGCCAAATCACCTGTTTTAGGCCAAATCCAAGTTATTAATTTAGCTGTCCTACTCCCCAAAATCAGACCTACGTTTTTTGAATTTTAGCTAATTAATACTTGCTCTAATCCTCTCTATAAAAGGCAAACCACTCTAGCCCCTGAAAGGGGGGGGGGGGGGGACAAAAAAGCCTCTCTAAAAATTTCTGTCATTAACTACATTCTGCAGAAATTCAGTCCCTCCTAAGCTTTCTTTAAGTTTCCCCAAGCACTCTTGAGCTCACTCACAACCTTTCTCAGCCTATAGTTACCATAACACCAATATTCCCCACCTTGATTACACCTTCTTACTCCATAAATGTCCCATAACTAACCATAACTAGCCTAAACTCCCTCCATGAAACTCGGATAGGGTTCCTCTTAACCAACTTCTCATAAGCTCACACACTCACCCAACAAAAAACCCTCTCCTTACATACCACCCACATTTCCCTTAAGGATCTTGATAACCACATGCCGCACTGAGCTGGGATTCCCTCTCTCCCTTCATACCATACCAAATAACTCATTTTTCATCATTATGCAGCCACTAATATTTACTTGTTTTTTTACTATAGGAGGCTATAATGTATTTGAGACTTTGGAATTTTTTCTTCATATTGATGTAATGATGGCTGAGAGTACTGTGGACCCTATTGAACAAAACACACAAGAATTTCCTGAAGTTAATACTTTATTAAATTTATTTAATAATTGAATATAATTTACCCTACAACTGGAGGACTAATTTGAACTATGATGCTGTAAAAGGACTAATAATATAACAAACTAACAACAGTAACGTGTTATTGGGCTTTATTGTTGTCTTCTTGCCAAGTTGCAGCCTCTATCTCTTGCTTAGGCAGGCTTAAACAACACCAAAAGCCTTTGGGCTTTATTTCAAGGGCCCATCATCGAGTTTCAGCTTGGCTACTCCATATTCTATTTGGTAACATCAAAACTTTCCCCTCAACAATAATTAAGAGAAAATAAATTATCATTCAATTAAAAATTCTAAAGGTTAGACAAATAATCTTTTAATCCATGACAAAAGTTCTAAATCAAATAAACCAATTACACATTATATTAGTTATCTATAAAAAATTTATCAATTTTGGATTAAAAAAAATACAATTGAAACGGTTTCACAAATATCTTTTTGTATTGATAAATGAGAGGCTACAATTATCTATATTTATATTCTAGTACAACATAATATTCCGTTGATTCGATCTCCTTTAAGGATTCTTCGATTCAAATACAATATTGATTCAAACACTAAGTATTTTTTCAATTTGATTGGAAAATGGATCCACGGATATTTGAAATAGAATCATGATGAAGCTCTAGTTGTGTGTCTATTAGAAATCCTTCATTTTTTTTTTCAGGCTTTGAAGGCCTGAATCCAATGAGGCTTTGATGAATTAGAACTCTTCAAGTTTCTAGAGGCTTTAGAGCTTGATTTCAGGAGAATTTTGAGAGTTGATTGAATGATCTATATGAATGTTCTTTGTATTCAAAGGTAGAAATTCTTGAAATTCTTGGAGGCTTTGGAGCTTGAATCATGTAGAATTTTGAAAATTTTGAATATCTTCCTACAAGAATGAGGAGAGCCTCTAATATTTATAGGAATTTTGAGGAGGTTTGATGATACATGATTGGTCAAACAATATTTTGAAATAAATGATAGAATTGATCAACCAAAATTAATTTAAAATAACAAATGACAATATTTAAGAAAGAACACTTTGCAACTTGAACCCTCAATGAGTTGCCAATCGTCTCAAAATTTGAATTTGGCTCCTCATTCTTGAACCCTCAAATGAGTTGCCAATCGTCAAGACACAGGGAAGTATGAAAAATGCCATGTATTGCACCTTGCTCCAAAAGTTGCAAAGATTGATTTGCGAACCCTTTTTCCCGCAGCCCATATCATCTACAATATAGTGGGCCAAAAAACTTCTTTTTTTTTTTCATCACATGGTTTTGGGAGTTAATTGAAGACAAGACTTAGTCCCCTTTTCTTTGGGCTTTTATGTTTTAAATCCAACCCACTATGAAATGAAAAGCCCACCAGTGAGGACTTGCATGGCCAGCGAACAGTATTGGATTGGGAGGATAGGCGTTGTGTGTGTGTGTGTGTGTGTTTTTTTTTAATATTTAACTAGCTACCGCCTTTTCCTTACCTCCCTCTATAGGGTTCTGGTGATAACCCTTCTCTATAAAATTAAAGAGACCTTTATTGATTATAAAGAAAACGTTTCTTATAAGAAACGTACGTGCATGATCATTTTTAATCTTCACAACACGAAAGAGAAAAAGAAAAAACCCTAAACAAAAATAAGAAGTTTTCTTAGCAAGAACAGGTCTTCTATATTGTAGAGCTTGGTTGGGTGTCTATGTTGCTCATATATGCAAAAGATATTTGATGATGTGCTCCATAAAATCATTAATTGAATGTTATGTTGACGATTTTTGTTTTTTTATTTAACAAAAAGAAGAGAACCCATATAGCCTAAGCTATTAAAAATTTATGAATTTAATCATTTATTCTATAAATTTTGCAAGCTTCCCAAACTTATACTTTAATTATTATAATCCTTTTTTTTAATTTCTTTAATTAGAGTCACGTTACAATTAGGATTAAGATAAAAGAATACACTACTACTATAAATTAGAACACGCTGCTTAAAAATAAAATGAAAAAGAATAAATGCTAAAAGAAAGATAGAAGTAATGGATGTTGCTAAAGTATGTTGATATTAATTCATTTTTTATCCATTGTAACATTTAATATTTTATTAGATATTTAACATTTTTCCTAACTAGCCGGTGTATTGCACAACCGTAACACCTAATTTAATTCATTTTTTTCTCTTGCAAAAAAACTTAATTAAAATTTCTAAACTAATTTTACTGTCAATCTTTCCTCCTATATTACACACTAAAAAGACCAATGGGCCACATAGACCAATGGCTTCCGGTGCATTTTTAAGCCTACAAAATAGATAAAACCCAAAGTTTTAGAATCATGATAATGACTAAAATAAATAAATAATATGTTTAGCATAATAGATTTGATTAAATGGTGAGTTGAACAATATTATTATGTGTGCTAAGTGATGTCCATTAGAATGATTAATTAATTATCATAGGTCCAATAATGGGATGAGTTCAAATAATGTATGTCAAATAGTTTGTATTTAGTCGTGATTTATGTCCGAATAATATACGTCAATTAGTTTATATCCAGCCGTGGTTTATGTCCAAAAAATATATGTTCCAGCCGTGTGCATAGATTGGTCGAGTGGTATGATTTGTGGCTCCAGCCGTAGAGTGTTAATGAGCTGATAACATTCCAATGGTATAATAACATTAGTCAAGTGGTATAATGATAGTGAATAAAATATACTTAATAATATAAATTTGAAGATAAAAATATAATGATTTATCTTCATAGTTTGTAGCTCTAGCCGTATAATATCAGTGGACTAATAACATTTCAGCAGCATGATAATGTGAGTTCAGCGGTACAATGTGATATTATGAGTCCTTTCATGGTGACTTTACAATTAAAGGGGAAAAAAATGGGTGCAACTAGAGGGAGAGAGAATATGTCCAACCGTGTGCATAGATTGGTTAAGTTTATCTCATTTATCATGCACGTAAATTATTTTCCCCTTGTAATACTCTATTAGTTTTTAGTCAAATATTGGTGTTATTGCCTTCCATAAGGACTTTTAGTAGTAGAAATTTATGTCTTTCATGAGAATGACTTTAATATAAAATTATTGTGCCTTCTAGGAGAAGAACTTTTAGTTTTTAACGTTTATATGTCTTCCATGACAAAGAGCTTTTAGTAATAAGTTCTTGGAAGAGATATTGGTATCTTTCAAGATGTATGGGGATGGTAAGGAACATATATGTTTTGTAAGATATGGTATTTGTAGGATATATTAGAAATATATGTGAGAAGTATGTATGGATAGTTTGTGAAGAAAGTGTTTGTAAAATATATGGAAGTATAAGATAGATAATATGAATGTTAAATATAGTAAATACCAGGGGCAGCTTGATGCATTGAGGGACCTAAGGCGAAAAATGAATTGAGACCTTTTATATATTTAAGAAATGACTTTTAAAAAAATGATCTAAATATTGCTTAAACTCGATTATCTTATTAGATACAAAATTGCTAATTAATATGAACCACCTAGATTTTTTTTTTTTAGAATGTCTATAGATGCAAAAAAATTAACAAAACATTTTACACCTGTTGATGTGGCAGATTAATAATGGTATGTAAAAAAGTGACGTTAGTGGTGGACCTAGATGAGAATAAGTAAAAATTTGTCAACTCAATTGTTGTGAAAAATCTTGTGAAATTTTTTGTATATTGCTCTTTTTTTTTTAGAAGTATAACATTTTCACCACAAATTCTAGGTGTTAAGTTGTTACTAGTTCTAATTTAAACCCACCATCGAAATTATTTTTTTAACCACCAATAATAGCCAGCAACATCTAGCTACTTAGAATTTATTGTTAAAGTATTATGAAAAATATTGTGAACGTAAAATTTCTTTTTCGTAAAAAAAATACTATTTTATTTATTGGCTAATATTTGGGCTTAATTAATAATATTAAAATGAAAGAAATAGCTCTATTGGTTAAAATTAGGGCGCCTCTTTTTTACCCAGGGCCTTAGGCGACTGTCTTTCTTGCTTATATGTCAGAGCCGGTTATGGTAAATACATGAGATTATAGCTGTTGGTGGAGTGGTTTTTTGTGTTATGTCATGGGTTATGTTGCTTTCTAAGAAGGGAGATTTTGTATGAGAAGTAAAGAAAGAGATGGAGATGTGTATTTGGGTAGCAAAATTATGAAGTTTCAGAATATTAAAGTGTGGGAGAGATGGGTAGTAGTGTGTGTAATAGGTGTGTTGATGCCCACTTTGGCAAAGAGGCCCAATAACAAGAATGCCCACTTTGGCAAAGAGACCCAATAACAGGAAGAAACCCAACAATATGGGAGAAAGAAAGTTAGCAAATTGAGAAGAAAACTATTAAGCCTGAATGACAGGATTAATGAACCATAGGCTTAAAAAACAGCAAAATGGCCTCAAAGAAAGCAAGCGGACCCAAAGAAACCCAGAAAAAGAAGTAGTAAACTCATGGACACTATGAGAAATAGAAAGCAAGCAAGAATGGGCCAAAGAGACCCAAAATAAAGAATTGAGTAAGTAAGGGGTTAGTGGAAAAACCCATAAACCCCGAAGGTAAAAGATATGGTAATTTGGGCTGAAGAAACCCAAAAGACTTAGCAAAAGTCCATCCATGGGAATGAAGAATTGGAGTGGGCCGAGGATGCCCAAGGAAATGGAATGGGCTGAGAATGCCCCAAAAGAATGAAATGGGTCAAGGAAGCCCGGAAGCGATGAAATGGGCCAAGAGAGCCCATAATAACATAAGTATCAGCTCAATGACGATACTGGGCTACTGCATCAAGCAAAAGGAAAGCATACAACAGACCCAAAAGGGGCTTAGTAAGCACGAGTCAAATAATAGCATAGCAGGATTAACAGAATGGCACGACAAAAATGCTGACTGACTTGCAAAAAGAGTGGGGGATGGATTAGAAAAGAAAAAGCTCACAATCAAGCAAGGCCCAACCCAAAAAAGAAATAAGACATAAAGAATGAAAGCTCAGAGACTCATTCACGCCATAAGAGGTCAAGAACAAGCAGTAGAATGCACAGATGAACCTTCAAGTTATGACAAACGCATGAACAACAAATAAGTCATGAACACACATGGAAGTAGAGCATGCATAAAGCTCAAGCACCACCAACTTGTACCCAACCAATACAGGAATGACGGGCCTTGGGTTAAAGGTAAGAAAGGGTATGGTCTGGCGGTGGGGAGAAGGAGAAAGCTTATTTTGAAGTTCCCACTCAAACTCTTTTGGAGAAAATGTCTTGCCAGGATGACATACTACCCAAAAGAGAGAAAGATAAGTTGGAATCACTAAGTGCATGCCATGAGGGATAGTGAGAGAAAATGTCTATCCTTATCCGGATAGAAATGCCACAGTAAGCAAACAAACAAAATAAGACTCTTTGTCTGGATTGGGCTGTGGCACGGCTAGCACAAGTAAGTGGTGGTGGCTGGGTAGCAGACAAACCAATGGGTGATCTGGAAAGTACACTCACACCAAGACAAAAGCGGTTAACTGTGATTTGCGTTCACTATGATCATTATGAAATTGTTGCAATATGCACTTCGCTCTTAACCAGCTCCCAATTTTGTAATATCCGTGTTTGAATTGGGTAGAGTTTTCCACTCGAAATAAAATTTAGCTGCATATAAAAGATGGGGTTAAAATTTTATAAAAGGGCCAAATGACAACTTGCCTAGCAGCACATATCCTAGTAAGAGTGTAAGACTGTGTAATTGAAACTGTCCAATTGAAAGCCAAAGTATGTGATGGCAAAACATGGTCCAGCTAGACCTCTTGAAAGATTGAGTAATTTGCAAATATGAATTTAAAACCCTCTCCCAACTTACTTTCACCCCAAGAAAGCTGGTTGCTGGATTTGTCCACTTGGTTGAGATGGTTTTAACTCTAGGCCTTAAGATAAACAGTTTACAAAGCAGGTACTGTTGCAAAAAAAAAAAAAAAAAAAATCTTCTGTATAACAAAAGAAATCCGTGCACTTGGTGCTGCTCTTTCTTGTAGCCATCTGAAAAGGCAGTGCATTACAGATAGGCACCCCGTAAGTGCTCTAAAAATCAAAACAATGTAACAACTCTGTAAATCCTGAGAGACTTTGCTCATAAACATTTAAAGCAGAATGCAGCTAGGTAATTTGGAATGCACACAATATACAAGACTTGAGACTTCACCATAGTTTTATTACAAACTCAGTATAACTAAATTGAACAAGCAAAATCTGTCTTGCAGTTGCATGCACCAACATTACAACACCATCAAGTAATACGATTGCATAAAAAGATCATGTTCAAGGAGATAGATGCCTTTTTATGGGGGAAAAAATGAAAGAAATAAAAATTCACTGACAAAAGCTCCACAGATAATTCATATTTTTAGTTACAAAAGTTCAGCAATAGAATTAGTTGCAGTGTTATTCCCATGAATAAAGCAATAACAGATCACAATAGCATAGCAGATGATTATGCATCTCGTTCTCGAACTCAAGCTTCAATGGTCAGACAAATAAAAGAGAATTCATATTACAAGTAAAAAGAAAATGGATTAATTGCAATCTTGGAGCTCAACTAAAGTAAGTAATCCAACAAGGTTAGTCTCTTCTCATTTTGCAGAATCCATTTTTTCCTTGTATAGCTTCAACAGCTCAGAAGCTTCCTCCTTATGAGGCATAATATACTTCTGCACAAATGTCCTTTCAGGACACTCAAACAACAGATACATATTGAAGTCCTTCTTCACCAAACCTTTTGATAACAAACCTTGAAAAACAAAACCCCTAGGAATCAACCGCTTTTCCAAGCTCAAAGAAACAAGTCCTGGGCGTTTGACAAAGAGGGAAGAATCCATACCCATCTTGTTGAAAAGAAAATCCATTACCTGCATAATCTTATCCTCAGACGCCATCATACACCACGGATGCCTTCCAAATGCCAAAAAAATATCCTTCTCAGACAAACCCCATTTCTTATAAACATCAACCTTTCTTTCCCATGTTGATTTGCTCATAGCCCGCAATGCAAATACTGCCAGAGCAAACTTCCACCTGGAAGGATTGAATCCCATTTCTTTTACTTCCTCCACAGTCTCTCTAAACCGAACTGGATTGACCACGAATGCTCTAGGCTGGTTTTGAAGTAGAGTGACAATATTCGACTCAGGCACTCCATTCTCTCTCAATGTATTAATATTTGGTGCCACAAGAGTTTCAACATTACATTTTAGCACACCCATAAATCGTTTTATTGATTCAATGGTCTTAGCCTCAGACTGAAGCAATTTTTTAAGGAAATCGAAAGAAGGGATAATCTGTTTCTCTAAGCTTGTTTTTAAAAGAGCAGGATACCCAGAAAACAGTTTTGCAAGGTCAGGGCTTGGAATGCCTTTAGAGGAAAAGAAATCAATTTTGGGCAAAAGGGTTTTGTCAGGATCAGATACAAGCACTGATGGGAGTCTTCTAACGAGGTTTGTGATCTGGGTTTGAGAGAACCCATGGTTCTTAAAAAAACTAACCACAATATCAGCTTTTTCTGGGGTTTCGAAATGAACATATTTGGAAGCTGATAGAGCAGCTTCTGGTGAGAACCCAAGTGTTTTTATGAGGTATGAGACAGCAAATGGTTGTTCGCTTGATGTAGTGCTTGAAATGTATTTCAAAGATAAAGATGAGTTTTGTTCAAAACCCAGTCTGTGAATTGGTGGTAGAGCTCTGACGGTGAGTTTACCATTTGGAATGGTTTTGCAGAAATAATAAAACATGGGTTTAGAAGATTGAAAATTCAAGGAGTGAGTGAGAGAGGAACCTAACCTATTCTTCGGAGGTAAAATCTTGTACTTCAGCGAATTTTTGGACTCCACCAGGCACCGGTGGATTTGGGAAGGAAGAAAACAAAAACCCTCGCGTCTGGTTACAGAGGGGTTTAATGGATTTATCATTTATCACTCGGCTTTCTCTTTCTTCCTTTTTCTTTTCTTTATTTTTTTATATTTATTTATAACAGGTTTCTATTCTTTTAATTTTTTCAAAACATTGCTATTATTATTTTGAGAGAGTTTTACAAACTATTGCATCCGCACTCGGTGATTATTCTTTCTCATCAAATCAAGATATTAATCAAATTTTTGTGTAGGCAGGGATTGAACAACAAATTTCTTATTCAACTATTAGAAAGTTTTGATTGACAATGATTTAGCAAAACAACTAGGCCAAATTAAAGACAAGCATAAACAGAAAAAATTTTAATTACTCAAAAAAATTTGTTCCCACATAAAATCACATAAAAAAGAAAACAACATTCTCAATATAAAATGTTGTATAATATAAAGGTAAAAAAAAAAAATTCAAATTCCATAAAATTAAGAAATATTTTCTATTTTAAAAAATAAGAAATTCTGAAAGGGCACATGTTGAGACTTGAGAGACTAATATATATTATTGAAATAAAGCATGCGGGGCCTAAAGAATTTTTGTGATTGGTGAAACTTAAAAAAAAAAAAAGTTATTTACTTGTAATATATATATATATATAATATAGCTTATAACCATGAGTGACATCAGTGTCTGTTTGGGATTGAATTATAAGCTAGCTTTTAGTTTTTTTTTTCTTTTTTCCTTTTTTGCTATATTACTTTTAGCAAAATATTAATCAGCTTATTTTGAGTATAATTAAGAGGTGCAAAGAGTTTTTGATGGGGTTTCTTGAATGGGTGGCCGATTGTTTTTTTTTAGGGGTTGGGATTTGATGGATTTGAGTGTATGAGACAGAGAGATTGGATTAATTTTAAAAAACACAAAAAAAAAACAAGTATATATATTAAAATAAAATAAAAACTATAAATGACACCCTCTAAATTTTACAAGTTGATTTTTTCAATTTCATCTCATGGTTTTATCAAGTAGACTATTGATACATCTACCAAAACACTATAACTTTATTTATTTATTTTTTAAAACATAACCAATTATTTTAAAAACCAACATCATCATCTTTTTCTTCTTTTTTCATTGTCTTGACCTAGCCTTCTACCCACCCCCAACAAAGTCCAATTTATTATTATGCGTAACAATCATATGCAATATCCTTTTCATATAAAGGTATACATCATAAGTGTGGAACCCACTCTCACGTGAAATGGAGATTTGTATGCAAATGTTATACAAATATTTATAAATTGAGTATGCTACCAAATGTTGAGCTATTCAAAGGCAGCATATTTATAAAATGAGTGTAGCTAAAATGAAAATGAAAAGATGAATAAACGAAACTTCACGAAAAAGATGGATCCGAAACAAGAAAATCCGCTTAAAGATAGGGGTTGCCCCTATTGATGAAAACAAGGGAAAGTCGCTTAAGATGGTTTGATCATGTTCAAATAGGAGTAATTAATGAACGAGTAAGAAAAATTAATTTGGTCCAAGTTGAGAGAGAAAAATATAAAAAATACGAAAAGGTAAAGAAATGCCAAAAATAAAATGAGTACAGGTAATAAAAAAGAATGGCATGTAAATTAGGGAAACAACGAAGAGTACGACTTTAGATACAACAGAACAGAGAAAAAGAACACGTGGCTAAACCTAACTAATTTGTCAAAAATCCATAATCAGCCCCAAAAATTTTGGGATTAAAGCTCTATTGTTGTTTTTGTTGATCAAGGCAGGTTGGCATGTTTGAGTTGCATTATGCACCATTTCAAGTAAAAGACACAGTTTTGTTGCAAAGAGGATCTCAATTTCGCTGCAGAATTTTTCACTGAGTAATAAAATTTAACTGAATATAAAAGATTTAACTGTATGTAAAAGATGAAGTTCAAATAAACAAAGTACCAAATGTCAACTAGCCTAACTGCAGAAATCCTAGTAAGAAGTGTAACTAACAACTGTCCAATTGAAAGTCAAAGCTAGTTGTGATAGCACAACATGGCCCAAATAGGCCTCACAACAGATTTAATGACATGCAAACAGAAATTCAAAACCCTCTCCCAACTTACTTTCACCCCCAGGAAAGCTAATTGTGAGATTTGTCCACTTGGCTGACATGGTTTTGACTCAAACCATTAAGAATCTAAGATATTATTTTTGCAATTTTTTTCTTCCCTATAACAAAAGAAATCCGTGCGCTTTGTGCTGCTCTTTCTTGTAGCCATCTGAACAAGTGATGCATTCAAGATAGGCACCATGTGAGAGCTCTGCAAATTAAAACACCATAAAAATTCTGCAAATCCTGAGAGAATTTGCTCACAAGCATGTTAAACAGAGTGCTGCTAGGTATAGGTATATCCAAATGCACACAATATAAGAGACATTGAGACTTCACTAGCTCACCATAGTTTCAACATATACTCAATATAACCAAATTGAACCAACAATATCAGTCTCACAATTAAATGCATTCCTTATGGCAACAAGATGATAGAAATCAAAATTTCAGTGACAAAAGTTCCACAGATAAAATCATATTTTAGTTACAAAAGTTCAGAAATTGAATTAGATGAAGAGTAATGCCTATGAATAAGGCATGAATATATTGCAATAGCATAGCAGATCACTATGCATCACGTTCTGAAACTCATGCTTCAATGGTCAACAAATAAAAGAGAATTCACATAAGAAATTTAAATTAACAAAAACAAACAAAAAAGTAGTTATGGATTAATTGTAATCTTGGAGAGCAACTAAGCATGTAATCCAACAAGGCCATTCTCTTCTCATTTCGAAGACGCCAATTTTTCCTTGTATAACTTTGACAGCTCAGAAGCTTCCTCCTTATGAGGCATAACAAACTTCTGCAGAAATGTCTTTTCAGGACACTTAAACAATGTGTGCATTTTGAAATCCTTCTTCACCAAACCTTTTGATAGCAAAACTTGAAAAACCAAACCCCTAGGAATCAATCGCTTTTCCAAGCTGAAATTAACAAGTTCAGGGTTTTTGATAAGGAGGGACGACTCCATACCCATATTGTTGACATAAAAATCCATTACCCTCATAATCTTATCCTCAGACGCCATCATACACCACTGGTGCCTTCTAAATGCCAAAGAAATCTCATCTTCAGACCAACCCCATTTCTTATAAACATCGACCTTCCTTTCCCATGTTGATTTGCTCATAGCCCGCAATGTAAATACTGCCAGAGCAAACTTCAGCCTTGAAGGATTGAATCCCCTTTCCTTTACTTCCTCCACAATCTCTCTAAACCGAACCGGGTTGATGGTAAATGCATTAGGCTGGCATTGAAGTAGAGTAATAATATTCGACTCAGACACTCCATTCTCTCGAAATATATTAATATTGGGTGCCACACAAGTTTCAATATTTCGTTGAAGAATACCCGGAAATCGTTTTATAGCTTCAAGGGTCTTAGCCTCAGATTGAAGCAAGTTTTTATAAAAATCAAAGGAAGGGATAATTTGTTTCTCTAAGCTCGATTGAAAAAGAAAAGGGTGCCCAGAGAATATTTTTGCGAGGTCAGGGCTAGGAATGCCTTTAGAGGAAAAGAATTCAATTTTGGGCAAAAGGGTTTTGTCAGGATCAGATGATAGCACTGATGGGAATCTTCTAACGAGTTTCGAGATCTGGGTTTGAGAGAATCCATGGTTCTTGAAAAAACTAACCACAGATTCTGCTTTCTCTGGGGTTTCGAAATGAACATATCTGGAAGCTGATACAGCAGCTTCTTGTGAGAACCCAAGTGTGTTTATAAGGTATGAGACTGAAAATGGTTGTTGATTTTTTGTAGTGGTCGAGCTGTAGTGTTTCAAAGATAAAGATAAAGATAAAGATGGGTTTTGAAGAAAACCCAGTTTATTTATTGGTGGTGGAGATCTACTAATGTGTTTCCCACCATTTACAATGGTTTTGTAGAAATGATAAAACATGGGTTTTGAAAATTGAATTCAAAGAGTGAGAGAAGGAACTCACCTATTCTTCCGAGGAGGCAAAATCTTCTGTGACTTCAGCGAATTTTTGAACTCCGCCAGTAGAAATGGGAAGGAAGAAAAAACCCCCGCGTCTGGTTGCAGAGGAATTTTAACGGATCTGTCACTCCGGTTTTTGTTTTTTTAAATACAATTTTGAATTTTCTACTTTATTTTTTCAATTCCTGTCATTATTATTATTATTATTATTATTATTATTATTTATTATCTATACTATTAATAACAGTATTTTTTTATTGGTTCTCAACATTTTTCTTATTAAAATATTCTCATACAAATACTTAAACTCTCCAAAATATATCCATCTTTTAGTTAAATAATTTTAAATTAAAAAATACAAATTAGTTAAAAGAATAATTTAATATCCCTAAATTTTACATTTTTACCTTTACCTTCTCCATTAGGATACTATCTATATCTCATTTTTAAATATTATTCTACATTATTTTACCTCTTTCATTTAAAAAAATACACAATTATTTATATATCACTTTTACATAGGATAGTAAACCAAGAGAGACCTCTTTCACTTTTACATAGGATATATCACAATTATTTATATATCACTTTTTAAATATTATAACACTAAACAAAAAATAAATAAATAAGAGTATTATTGCACGCGTAAATCACATTGTAGACGACTAAATTCCTTAGTTCGAAATAAATCAAACAAGTAAAATAGTTTCACAAATACGAATTTGTATTGATAAATGTGTGGTACAATTCTCTGTAATTACAAAGGAGTGATTCTCTGATTTGATCTCCTTGAAAGATTTATTGATTGGAATTGTGGTAATGTAATTTTGATTTGAACATAAGATATTCTTCAATTTGGCTGAGGAATGGATCGAAGATCTTTGAAACGGAATTACAATGAATCTCTGGCTATAAGCTTGTTAGAAATTCTTTGTTCTTCGTGTTCTTCGTGTGTTCTTCGTGTTTGAAGTTTGTGGTGGAAGTTCTTCGGTGCTTTAGAGGCTTGATTCCGTAGAGCTCCGTTGATTTATGGTTTGTTGAGGTTTCTGGAGGCTTTTGAGCTTGATTCCAGTGAACTTTGGGATCTGGACGAGTAGTTTGGATGATTTTGCTTCGAATGTTGTTTGTATTCGAGGTTGAAGTTCTTGAATTTCTTGGAGGCTTTGAGGTTTGATCCTGGCAGAGCTTCTGGGTTTCTGAACTCAAGCTATCTTCTTCCTTCTCTCTGTTCTGTGTCCTCCTAAATGTCTTCGGAAGGCTTCTATTTATAGGAGTTTAGGGGTAGGTGAGCGACACGTGGCGGAGTTTGATTGGTGACACTTGTCACAGCTTGATTGGTCCGCTTATGTCATCGCTTACACGTGCTGAGTGCTTGTGTCACTGCTTACACGTGCGAGGCTGCCTGTGTCATCGCTTACATGTGCGGAGCTGCTTGTGTCATTGCTTACACCTGCTGATGCAGTTTCATGCCTTTATTTCAATGACACTTGGCAAATTTCTATTGGTTTCTGAATAGCGATGGCAAAACCTAGCAGCAGTACGTGGCGCTTTGTAATTGGTTGTATTTTGTGGACTTTGGTAGTATGAGGTGTCAGCTTGTGATAGGTTGGGAATTTTCCCTCTCTACACACATATAACAAGTCTAGTTATTACATAGGATAGTAAACCAAGAGAGACCTCCGGTTCAATTATTTTGTTTACACACACTATGGATAGACTCAATTTCATGTTATTTATCCGTGATTTAAAAAATGTTACTTTATTGAGTTTACTCACTTAAGGTTGACTCCATTAACTTTTGTTACATATCATTGTTAAAAAAAAAATGGTTTAAAATTTTTTTTTTTTCTAGCAATTTTTATGTAGTCTTCATTCCATGAATATTTATTTTCTTTCAAAAGTTCAAGGATAAAATATTATTTTGGTCTCTAAACTTAACTAAAGGTTTTTTTTTCATTTTTAAATATTAAAAATTTTGTTTTTTGTCTCTAAACTGTTGAAAAATTCATCTTTCGTCTCCAATTGAATATGTTTTAATTTATGTCCTTAATCAAACTCTAAATGATATATTTTTTTTCTTCCTTAAACTATTGAAAAAAAATACTTTTTTCATCTTTATTTTATCTCTAAACTATTAAAAAAAACTAATTACAAAGTTTAATGATGAAAAAAGAAATTTTTAAAGTTTAATGATTAAAAAAAACTTTGGCTAAAGTTTAGAGATTAAAATATTATTTTACCCAAAATACAAAAATTTCATTCTCTTTTTGGATGAGAAAATAACGAATTAAATGATAATTAAAATTATAACCAAAAAAAATACCTTGATTCTTTGTCAAACGCATGTATTGTCAACAAAAATTTTACTAAAATACATATTATTGTTACAATTACTTGTAGATAAAATTTTCTAAAATTCTACCTATAGGGGGATAGGCCTGAAAAATGGATATTACCTAAATGGGTTTGGATCAAGGAAACGATTGGGCCCAACTACTCATTATCGCAAGCTCAGCATAATAGGGATAATCTGAACAGAGAAGCCAAGGAAGTCAATCAGCCCGAGGAACCTGAGGAATGTACATTTCTCGGGAGATTGTAGACAAACTAGCAAGGGTATGTGATTGAAATCTGAGGAAGGAAGTAGAGATGTGGAAGCAACGTAAGGAGGAAGCTTCTAAATAAAGCATCCACCACCTCTACATTTAATGTCCTGCACCAACTTAGCCACGCATTAATGGCAAAATGACTCTTGAACAGTGTCCCCACACCCTACATCCTACTCTACCACCACCAGCAAAGCAAAGATAGGACTAGTAGCTTTAAAAGGATCAACAACCCTCCAAGTGTAAAGCAAGGATGCGATCCCTGCAGCTATATATAATAGGAAAGATCTTCCTAGATGGGGATTAAAAAAAAAAAAAAAGGATAGGGAAATGTGTAATCTAAAAGCCTTGCTATCATAAAAACATTTGCTCCTTGGACAGGCCGAGGAGAAAGCTTGAATAATATAACTTGTTCTTTCCACTATTTTCTTCTTCACTTTTGTCTCATATATTGTTTTTCCTTTAAATTCACCAATTAAGGCTTGAAGGGTTGACCTTAACAACCCACCTCTACAAATAAATTGCATTGAGCTGGAGCTTCAACCCATACCTATTCCTATTGGGCTTGGTCTCTTGCACGACACCCTACACTAACTAAGATCAACTCCCATAGCAGTCACACAAAAATCTCTACTAAGAGCTCCCATACTGATTTATTTTATACTATTTCAAAGCAGCTTGGCATGTTTGAGTTGCATCATGCACCATTTCAAGGAAAACACAAAGTTTTGTTGCAAAGAGGATCTCAACATTATGCATCATTTCAAGTAGAATACAAAGTTTTGTTGCAAAGAGGATATAAATTTTGTGCTGAATTTTACACTCATAATAAAATTTATCCGTATATAAAAGATGGAGTTCAAATAATCAAAGTGTCAAATGCCAACAAGTCTAACTGCACAATTTCTAGCAAGAAGTGTAATTAACAACTGTCCAGTTAAAAGTCAAAGTGAATTGTGATGGCCCAATGGACATCATGATAGATTTAGTGACTTGCAACCAGAAATTCAAAACCCACTCCCAAGTTACCAACTTACTTTCACCCCCAAGAAAGCCAATTGTGGGATTTGTCCACTTCATGGCTTTGACTCGAACCATTAAGATAGTCTTTTTGCAAATTTTTTTTTTCTCTATATCAAAAGAAATCCATGCGCTTTGTACTGCTCTTTCTTGTAGCCATCTAAACAAGTGAAACATTCAAGATAGGCACCATATAAGAGTTTTGCAAGTCAAAACAACATAACAAATCTGCAGATGCGGGGGGGGGGCATTTGTTCACAAACACATTAAACGAAATGCTGCTAGTTATAGGTATATTAGAATGCAAACAATATATGAGACTTCACCATAGTTTCAATATATACTTAATAGAACCAAATTTAACCAACAATATCACAATCTCATAGTTGAATGCACCAACCCTACAACACCATCAGATAATACGACTGCATAAAAAGAGCTTGTATAAGTGAGCTAAATTCCTTTCCTGTGACAAGATGATAGAAATCAAACTCAACGACAAAACTTCCACAGGTAAAATCATATTTTAGTCACAAAAGTTCGGCAATGGAACTAGTTGCAGAATTATGACTGTATATAAAGCAAGAATAGATTACAATAGCATAGCGGATGATTATGCATCACGTTCTGGAACACAAGCTTCAATGATCAACAAATAAAACAGAATTCACATAAGAAATTAAAAAACAAAAAACAAAATGTGTATTAATTGCAATTTTGGAGCTCAACTAAAGCAAGTAATCTGACAAGTCCAGTCTTTTCTAATCTTTAAGAATCCAATTTTTCCTTGTATAGCATCAACAACTCAGAAGCATCCTCTTATGAGGCATAACAAACTTTTGCATAAATGTTTTTTCAGGACACACAAACAATAAATGCATTTTAGCATCCTTCTTCACCAAACCTTTAGATAACAAAACTTGAAAAACAAAACCCCTAGGAATCAATCGCTTTTGCAATCTATGAGAGATAAGTACCGGGTATTTGTTTATGATGGAAGACTCCATACCCATCTTGTTGACAAGAAAATCCATTACCCTCATAATCTTGTCCTCAAACACTGCCAAACATATATCATCCCCAGACAAACCCCATTTCTAATAAACACTGACCTTCCTTTCCCATGTCTATTTTCTCATAGCCTGCAACACATGTAATGCCTTGGCAAACTTCATTGTCAAAGGATTATCCCATTTCCTTTATTTCCTCCACTAACTCTCTAAACAGAACTGGATTGATAAAGGATGCTCTTGGCTACGTTTGAAGTAGAGTAATAATATTCGGCTCAGGCACTCTATTCTCTCAAAATATATTAACATTGGGTGCCATGCAAGTTTCAATATTACGTTGAAGCAAACTCGGAGATCGTTTTATAGCTTCAAGGGCCTTAGCCTCAGACTGAAGCAAATTTTTAAAGAAATCAAAGGTGTTAGGCACATATTTTATGTAATTGGCTAATTCTTTGAAAAAATGCTCTTTTCTTGTAATTTGGTAGATTTGGGATGGGTTTAGTAATTTAAAAAACAAGTGTTAAAGTCATGAAAATCTAACCAAGAAACAAGTTAAGAAAAAGCTATTCATTAAAGCTCGACAACAATCTCGACAAAAGCTATTCATTAAAGCTCGACAACAATGTCGACAAAAAGGACTTCTATCGAGATTTAAAGTGGAAGCTCGACGGAAGCTCGACACATACCGAATCTGTCGAGACTACGGGATTCATAATATAGCTAGAAACATTTTATTCAACAAAGGTTATTTGTTTATGAGTTTGCATAATCCTTATTAGACTAGGAAAGTCCAAGAATAGGAAAGCCTTTTAAGCTCCTATTTAGAGGTAATAGAAAAAGAAAAACTCAACCCTAGAGAGTTTCATAAGATTTTATTTTTGAAACCCTAGCCTCCTCTTATAAAAGAAAGAGTTCTTGTTGTGTTTCATGTATGTCTTTGGGTTCTATAATCAAGCAAAGTCTCTCACACCATCATTGAAGATCTTTTTGGTGTTTCTATTTGAAGTTGTTGTAAATCAACTACATCAATAAAAAGGTTGCTGTGGAGTTAGTCACGTACTAAAATTCGTGTAAAAGAGTTAGTCACGTACTGAGATCTGTGCATCATTAGTTAGTCACGTACTGAAATTCGTGCATTGGACAGAAAGATTGCCGCTATAATACAAGTCCAATTGAATATTGGAGTAAAGGTTCAATTGTAAGTTGGTATTTCGGGATAGGCCAGAAGGTTTGATAAGATTTCTTATACTTATAACTGCTTGTAATCGATAATAGTGAATTCTTGGGAATAATGATCTTAAAAATACCCGATAAGATTTTGTCTTAATGAATTTTTCCATTCGTAAACAAATTACCTTTGTCAAACTTATTTTTTGCTACACTTAGTATAATTAGTGATTTATTTATCCTACCACGTTATTACATGTAATTAAATCTAATTAATTAGAATAGATAATTAATTAATTTACAAGCGGTGAATTCATTTTATCCCAACAAAAGTAAATCTGTTTCTCTAAGCTCGTTTGTAAAAGAAAAGGGGACCCAGAAAAAAGTTTTGCAAGGTCAGGGCTTGGAATGCCTTTAGAGGAAAAGAAATCAACTTTGGGCAATAGGGTTTTATCAAGAACAGATAAAGGCACTTATGGGAGTCTTCTGACGAGGCTTGAGATCTGGGTTTGAGAGAACCCGTGGTTCTTGAAAAAGTTAACCACAGAATCTACTTTCTCTGGGGTTTCGAATTCGAAATGAACATAACTGGGAGCTGATAGAGCAGCTTCTTGTGAGAACTCGTGTGTTTATGAGGTATGAGACTGAAAATGGTGGTTGATTTGCAGCGCTCGAAATGTAGTTGCATTTCAAAGATAAAGATAAAGATGGGTTTTGAAGAAAACCCAGTTTGTGAATTGGTGTTTGAGCTATAATAATATGTTTTCCACCAATTAGAATGGTTTTGCAAAAATGATAAAACATGAGTTCTGAATATTGAAATTTAAGGAGTGAGAAAGAAAGAAAGAAAGAAAGAAACCACCTGTGCCCTTCTGTGGCTACAGCGAATTCTTGAACTCCATCAGGCACCTGTAGAAAGTTCTTTCTGATAAGACTAGAACCTCGCGTCAAATTGCAAAGGGTTTAAAGGATTTTCGACGCTGCACAACCGTAGGGACGCGGAAGACGACGTCGTTTCCCAGTGTCACTAAACTTTTTGCTAATGAACTATCACCTATGGTCCAGATCTTCAATTTTGAATTTTGGTTACATGTTTCTCTCTTTTATGAATATTTTTTCAACTAAAAAGAGAAAAAAAAATTGGGATAAATATTCAAAATCTCACGGAATGAAAGCTATCAATCGCAGTTAAATAAATTAATAATAGTCGATAGAAATCTAGTTTTGATTTTAATAAAAGATTTTTTTTTTTTAATAAGTAAAAAGATAGGATGGGCCATGTCCATGTGTTGTGGCCCAGGATCAAACTGTGGGACCTAAGTGTGTAAATTTTAAAAAGAGTATGTAGGTGTGTATGGGACCTTAGTGTGTAAATTTTAGAAGGAGTATGTAGGTATAGTTACATATACATGATGAAAATTTATAATATCTACGCTTTCAAATATTAATCTAAAACATCAATATTTTTTTAATGGAGATGGGATTCAAATACGCAACTCTTATTTGACGATAATAGATTTTTTTATTGAGTTGACTTAACTGAAACTAAATTCAAAGTAATTAACTAAGTGATTCATAAACCGTTATAAAATTCATGACGTCTTACGTTTGAAATCTCTAGCTAGCAATTTAGGGTCACTCTTAAAGGATTCCAACATTTGATTACATGGTTTTCACCTCCGAACCATAAATCTAGGAAGGCCTACCAAACAACCACACTCTCCAAACAAACAATGCCACCAAGTGCGTCTTCAGTAGATGGTGTCAACCTTGTCAAAATGGAATTGGTTTCATTAGAGCTCATGGCTCGCCTTCACAATTAGATTTTGAGGCCGTTGGTACTTGGTAGTTGGCGACTTATGATGATGTGAAAAAAAAATATAAGCCTTTCAAAGTTTATGTGACAATTTTAAGGATCCATTTGGTTGTAGAGATTTTAGAATAGAGAAAAATTTTATTTTATAAATGTTTGGTTGGAGAGAATGGGAGAATGGAAAATTGGTGAGGGCTGGGTGTTTTCTCACCAAGCCTACCAAAATGTTTTCTCCCTAAATCGAGAAGAAGGCTAGAAAGAAAAATTGAACCCAAAAACACGTTGTGTTGGACCAAAATTCCCCCCTCCAATGTTTAAGTTGGTTCAATTCTTTTTTTGTCATTTTCCTATCTTCTTCTTTCATTGGTTTGCTTTCTTATTTAGTTTTTGTCGTTCACGTTACTCATATGTTTGGTTTTTTTTTTCCTCCATTTGTTATGGTTTTTTTTTTTTTTCATTCATTCATTTATTTTTTATTTTTTTTATCGAATAGGGATAAGAAAGTAAATTTATACAAACTATGTTTTCATCCTCTCATTTTTCTACTTAATTTAAACAAAATGGTTTTTCATTTCTCCAATTTTCCACAACCCCAACCAAACACCACAAGGAAAAAATAAAATGTTTTATATTCCGTAACTTTTTCATCATCTCCCCATTTTCTATCATCCTCCTTATCCCTCCTATATGTCCATTTGGTTGGGGTGAAACCGTGATGATAGAAAATAGGGGAGAGAGAATGGATTATGGGTTTGTTTGATTGGAGTGGAAAGTTAGACGGATTATGGTGGGATCCAAGTATTTTCTCCCAAGCTCATCAAAATTTTTTATTTGCAATTTGGAGAGAAAACACAGATGACAAAGCTGTAGTTGATTGAGTTACATATTTGCCCATTTTTTTTCTAATGTTAGACAACGTCATCTCTCTCTTTCATTTTTTTCTCTTGTTTTTGTCCTTTTGTTCTTTTGTTCTTGTTCTTTTCATGTTATCTCTCTTCTTTTCTTTTTCTAATATCGCTTTCTTGTGTATTTTTTCTTTGTGCTATCTTTGTGCTATTTTTTCCTACTGTTTTATTAAAAAAATATAATAAATATAATAATAAAGATAAAAAAAATAATATAATAGGTATAATGTTTTAATTTTTATAAAATTTTACTTTATTCATGTTAATTGATAAATAAGTAATATTTTATTACAAAGAAAATGCATTTATTGATAAATAAGTGGTCTAATTTACAAAAAATAATAGACGGCATCAGTTGTATGCTACATGTCTCTTATTACATGTGAGTACCACACACCAATAGAACCCACATGCTATAAGAGACATGCTGCACATATTGCCATATTGGATGCAGCATATATGACTTATCCTAATTTATGAGAAATTAGTAGGTCTATTGGAAGGATTGTTGAAGTAATCATCCCAACTAATGAAATGTCACCTATATAAATGTGTGAATCAACTTCTTAATCAACATAAGAAATAAAAAATAAAAAATAAAAAATTAATAGACGATATCACATTTGCATAAGTGAAAACTTTTTTTAGTTTAAAAAATATAAGATTACAAAAAATGCCACAATTTGTGTCATAACTGTTCACGCGGTAGACTACAAATAGTAGAGATAAAGTGACAAATTCGTGTGAAAGTAACTAATAGTCAATCACAGTTTGACCCATAAAACAGTTGTGACGAAAATTGTGACATTTTATATGATACTAAGATTAATCCTTTTAATTGGGAGGACCAAAAAGGATTACTTCAATCTTCCTTCAGTGAACTTAATAATTTCTCGTGTGGCTTTATTTGGTAATTCTTTGAACCTGAAAAAAAATGGGAGAAGAAAAAAAAAACGCAAACGAAACGAAATCCACAAAAAAAAACTCGGCCGACATTTGGGTCGAAACTTGAGTCCAAAAACAGACCAATTGTAGCAAATCTTAAAAAGTGCCACTTGTGGTTGTGGCCAAAACTTGTCCAAGTCAAACAAATTCACTTTCCACCTGATGACCTCTTCAACCGGTTCTCTCCCTCTCCATTCACACCCTCCACCAACCGGCTACACCCGGTCACTCGTTTTACCACAATTATGAATTCCCGGACTCCTCACCTACTCCACACCTAGTCCCTTTTTTTTCTTCCTACTTCGGTTCTGTACATCCAATGCTGACATGTGACGAATTTCAGCCGTCCATTTCGTATGTAATTATCTAATAGCCGTTGATTCTTTTCCTAGACTTTCTAGATGGTGTTCTCACGCGCCGTTACGGAGAGTGGGAATCACATTCTTTCCAATACGGTTGGGAATATAGTTATGATTCATTTATTGGCACGTGGTCACGCGCTATATGATTTGCTTAGAGATAAAAAAAAATATAGAAAATAAAAGAGAGCAACCAGAGGCTTGATGCTTACGTGTCAGTTTCTGGTTGGCTCACCCAAAAAAAGTGGGGTCCAAAGTCTCTAAGGGAGAAAAGACTATTGCTCTCCATGCTTTGCTAGTTCATAGTTGGTGCATGTCTAAGATGTTGACAAAATCTTGATTTAACAAAGTAAAGGCTAAGAATATATTTCTCTTTATTGTTATATTTTTTTATTGAACCCTCTATTTTATATATATATATATATATATATATATATATATATATATATATTTAGTATTTAAAAAAGAAAAAAAAAAGTGCATTGATATATCATACTCATGAACATGTTTACCAAACCAATCTTAAATTAGAGTGACTTCAATTACTAAACTACAGTTGTTTCACTTACTTTTTCTAATACAATGGTGAAGGTAATATTGCGACTGTTAAGTTTTTTTAGTCTCGGTCACTTGTCATTCAAATTTTTATGTCTATTAAATTCTATAATGGTTGGCTACCATCTTAGTCGTTGGTCAAAATCAAACAAGTAAAGTTGCTCAACCTAATCATGTGAAAACAAATAAACTCTTGGGTTGCAAGCACAACTACGTTCAAAAGTTGTAATGTTGCATACTAAAAAACCAAAAAAATACAAAATTTGAAAATTGTTTTTTTTTTTTTTTCATTTTTGTCGGATATCCAAACAAATCAATAGTCTTATTTTGAAAGATTCTAAATTCTAAATTACTATGATGCTATAGCTCTATGAACTAAAAAGAAAAAAGAAAAAAAAAGCATTGTATGTGTTAGAATGACCAAATTTATTGAAATATCATACAATTTATGACTATACCTATTTCTATATTGCTTTTGAAAAATAAGTTTGTATATGTTGTTTTTTTAAAATAGATTTAGTACTTTTGTTTAGAAATATCAAATATATCATATTCAAGAGTTACAACGAAAGCTCATGACATGCACATGATGAGAGTGTCATTGGATTTAAATATTCCAATACTTTCAATAAAATAGTATATAGTAGGTCCTCAACTTTCTTTATTACTTAGGTTTTTTTTTTTTTTTTAATTATAGGGATGTTTAGAATATTTTTCAAGAAATATCAAGCCATATAATGGGAAAGATAATTTATTTCATAAATGTTAATAATTTTTAACATTTCAAATTTTTTTTTGAACCAACTTCATTCTATAAACTATAAAATCAGTTTTTCTGGTGTTTGTCATTGTTAGTGCAAATTGAATAATTATCGTATATATTTATATGAACAAAACTTAGGTACAGTACTTTAGGTGTTGTTCCTTAGGTTCTCCTTTTAAGATTCTGCTATGTGGCTACTCAACCAAAAAATACACTTCTATTTATGAAAAAAAATTTACAAGACAAAATCTTAAGAGGAGAACTTAAAGAACAGCACCTAAGTACTGTATCTAAGTCTTGCTCTATTTATATTAATAGGTAATGTAACATTTTGATAATTTACACTATAAATCAATTTTTTTTAAAGAAATCATGAGTAGCAGAGAAGACAACAGAATTGGTTATCACACATGTAATTTGTGAAGAAGACGCCCCCTAAACGTGGTCCAACAACTTCAAAACTTTGTGACTTCTTCTCATTGGTCTATTATTATTGCTAAGACTATGTCTAAATCCTTTAATGATTAGCTCATGCATTTAGGAAAGAAAATTTTGTTGCCTAAAATATAACTAAATGAGCTATTCTGTGTATTTGTGCAAGAAAGATCCTCATCTCTTCTATCATTGATTTTTTCCTAGGGTCTTAGAAGAGGATGGTATTAGTATTAGCCCCCCCTCCAATATAACGTTTTATTATTTTTCCCTAGGTGATACGTACTATTGATAAATAAAATCAATAATTTAAATATTTATACGAATAAAGCTATTTCCATTTGTTCATAAGTATAATTTTAGTAAAATATTTTTTTTTTCTTTTGAGAAACAACACCGCTTGGTTTTTATTTCATAGCTAATAAATCAAAAATAAAAATACAATTGATGTCAAGAGAAACAAACTCCATTCATATTAATAAAAGAAAATAAAGCATTGCTCTCTAGACTAAAGAGTCTGCAACTAAGTAGAAATAATTAACAATTAGGACATGATATATACTTCATAGGAAAGGCAATAATGTTAGAGCAAGACTTAGGTACAATACTTAGGTGTTGTTCTTTAGGTTCTCCTTTTAAGATTCAACTATGTGGATTTTTTCTTATAAGATAGAAGTGTATTTTTTAGTTAAATAGCCACATGGCTGAATCTTAAGAGAAGAATTTAAGAAACAGCATCTAAAGTAATGTACTTAAGTTTTGTTCACAATGTTATCTAGTAAATACAATATATAAACATTGTGAAAATTAATAACACTAGCTACTTTTAAAATACGTCTATTTTACTAAAGTTAATTTATTGACTGTAATAGTAGCTAGCGATACAAGGTTTGCAGTATGAAATACATGGTTGAGGAAAAGTTAAACACAGTCACGTGTTTGTTTTGAACTTTTTTCTTAATAGAGATAAATGATCTAAGAAAAAGCTTGACAAGTATAGATTCATTTGCCTGAAAATATATCACAAAGCTCTTTTAAGTCTTAATTGATTTAAGTATAGATTTTCTTTCTCTTAACCTCACATCTTTATGACTACTTTAGTTTTGTCTTCTACTTTATAGGTACTGGAATTTTTTTTTTTTTGAAAGTGTACTGGAATATAATCTCATATATCTTTTTATTTTTTTGAATGCTAGATTCCAACTTAATATAGTTTGTGCCAGCTTTCATTAAAAAAGAAAAACCCTACTAGTATTTACCTTCTTCTTCTTTTTTACCATAAATGAACATGATTTATATTCCAAATCCAAAGAAATTTATGCCAGCTTAATATAGTTTGTGCCAGCTTTCATTAAAAAAGAAAAACCCTACTAGGAAAAAAAAAGGAAATAAAAATATAGTATTTACCTTCTTCTTTTTTACCATAAATGAACATCATTTATATTCCAAATCCAAAGAAATTTATGATAAAACCAGTAGACATTAGTTAAAGTAAGATAAGATAATGTGATTGATTAGGATCATAGTTTAATGCAAAACCATCAATAGATAAAATCCCAATTATTGTAATCTTATGTTTAAAGAGTGATAGTAAAGATATTATAATTTTCACTACATAAAATTTACAAAATGATATGTCACATTGTCACTAATTAAGTAATTTAAAAAAAATCAATTTATTATGTCGTTAGAATGACATCAATCATGTTTATTAACATGTTAGTTTATAAAGCTTTTATATTAAAATTCATAATAATGTTAATACTTTTCAAAACGAAAAACTAAAATAGTTTACCAAATTTTAAGAAAAATAAATGTTGCATGTCCTAATGGATGGCTTTATCTGTCACCGGAATGGACCATGATGCAATAGAAAAATAAAAGCGATTCAACTTGTGTCAAGTGTGGTAACACATGCATAATATATGTTCTAAAATAACCACGTGTAAATTATGTATTATGTTGCCTTACAAACTAACACGTTTAATGAACGTAATTAATGTCATTTCAATGGCATAAATATATGAATATTTTAATTAATATTTGTAATTACATTAACATTTTTCAAAATGAAAAACTAAATCAGTTAACCAAAATTTAAGAAAAATCCATTTTACCTGCCCCATGTAAAAATATAGAAGCGATTTGAATTGTGTCTAATGATGCAACACAAGAACAATACATTTCTTAAAATAACAGTGGGGAGTAAAAAGACCCTGATGGAGATATGGGTCTTTGGACCGTGCTAAGGAAGGCCGACCTGCTCTTGAGTTTAGAACTTGTTAGTACTACGGGTCGGCCCATACGCCGAGGATCCGAGGATCCAGCCGAGGGTGAATTTCTCTTCGGACGGACACCGGAGAACCCGGGACTTCATGATAAACGTTAGGCAATGACATGGTCAAAACCAATGGATAAAAGGGGTAAACCCTTGAATGTCCTAGAAGCACCGATGTTAGAGAAACACCAAGGATAAAGGCTGTCACCTCCACATTAAAGACCCTGCACCTACCACCCTGGCCGCGTTAATGGGGAAGTGACACCTGAACAGTGGAAGGGAAACTTCTGGTTACTATTCAAAGGCACTGAGAAAAGAAATATCTAGGCTAAGGGGGAGTTGGGGCAACATGTGTACAAAGTATCAAAAAGAGGAGTATTTAAGGAGCAACTTAGAACAGAAATGGGGATCCCTTCTTTGTAACCTAAAAGAAAGAGAAAAAAGAGAGAGAAATAATATAAGAACAGTTCTCGGCTTACGTCCGAGCAGGTTGATTTACAGTATTCATTGTTGTTTTCAAGTGTTTACCATTTTTGGCTTGTCATTTAATCCTCAAACACTTCTAACCTGGGTTTCAAGCCCACGCTCTACAAATCATATTGTTTAAGGCTCATTGGGCCTGAGCCCGTAACTGTTCTTGGGGCCAGGTGCAATTGTGCACTTACAATAACCACATGTCGATTCTGTATTTTGTTGCTTTACAAATTAACATGTTAACGCCTGCAATTAATGCTATTTCATATAACATAACATATGGATATTTAAAAAATTAGGGGACTATTTGGTAGGATGTTTTGAACAATAGTTTTCAATATTTAAAAAATATTACATGTATTTTCACACACTTTTTTACCTATACATATTTCTAAAAGATACAAACAATATTACTAAAATAACATTACCAAACATGCTCTAATCTTCTGTAGTAACATCATATTTTTTCAAAATGAAAAACTAAAATTGTTTATCAGAGTTTAAGAAGAAAAATCATTTTGCATGCCACGTATAAAAAAAATACTCCTATATATATATATATATAAACGATTTGACTTGTATTTAGTGACATAATATAAGTATAATACGTGTCATAATACAACCAGGTGTCCTAATACAGCTACGTGTCAGTATCTCATCCTAAAACTTACGCAAGTAAAAGCACTAACAATCCAATTCAGCACTTTTAACTGGGTACCTCTATGGTCAGCCACAGATGAATTTAGTTTTTTAACTGGATTAATCACATCATTAACTTTCAGGTAATGACTCTGACCAAAAAGGACAACCTTAGTCATATCCCACATTCTACGATCACTACCACCTTGTCCTTCAGTTCCACTCAAATCTGTTAAAACTCAAGGGGCATTCTCGTCATTCCAAAGTTAAAACAGTTAGTTGCTCAGACATTTAATTTATTAATCCAAACAAAAACTCCTACATGAACTAAACTAATGTAGTCGTAGTAATATTTAATTAATCTTCCTAAACCTTAAAAATAGGAAATAATTTAGGAAAAAAGAGACAAAGAAAAAAAAAAGAAAGAGTAAAATCTCTATAATGTTTGGCGCGTACATAAACCACCAGACCCATTAAAAAAAATAAATAAAAAAAAAGAACTTCTTTCTCTCTCTCTCTTCATAGAAAGATCAAAAAACAAACACTTTGAAAACTGAAAGAGAGTGAGTGAGAGAAAGAGAAAGAGAAAGAGAGAGAAAGTAGAGAGAGAGAGAGGGAGAGAGAGAGAGACCCAAACATACCCAAACCCAAAAAAACCAAAACCGAAACAAAGAAAGACACAGTGAGTGTGTGTGTGTGTGTGTGTGTTTGTGAACAGTGAGTTATAGTGAGAGAGAAAAACATAGAGAGCAAAAAAAAAGAAAAGAAAAAAAAAAGAAACCCAGAAATCCAAACACTGTCTCTACCTCTATCTCTCTCTGATATCTCCATTTGATCGGAGAGCGAAAACCCAGAAGAACTCATTGGGTTGTTTGCTTGTACAGACAGAACATTCTTAAACAAAATCCTTTACAATCAGTACAACATCGGAGACCGTACAATGGAGCGGTACGGTCGGCACAGTGATGGCCCACAGCCCGATCCGTCACAGGAATGGACAGCTCCGGGAACCGAAACCGGGCTCGAAGGTAAGCCAGAACCACTTGCATTTTTCAAAAAGAAAAAATTTTCTAGACTTGTCGTTTTATTCGAAACCCCTCTGCGTTTCAAGTTTTTGTGGTTTTTTTGATCGTTTATATTTGGTGTGTTGTGGTGAGTGAATGAATGTATGTATGTATGTAGAGCCTATGTGGCAATTGGGATTGGGAGGTGGTGGTGGTGGAACCGAATCGTATCCGGAGCGACCCGACGAGGCGGATTGTATCTACTATTTGAGAACCGGGTTTTGTGGCTACGGCGCACGGTGTCGTTTCAATCATCCCCGTGACCGTGCCGCGGTAATTTCATTAAATGAATGAATGAATTTTTTTTAAAATTTTATGGATTCCTCATTTGTTTGTTTGTGTGGGAAGTTAGGGCTTAATTTGGGAAGTGTTTTTTTGGTTGGTTTGGTTTGGTTTTTTCTTAATGTGATCATTCGGGTCAGTTTATGTTTGGATTTGATCACTTGGGTTAGTGTAATTAGTGTGAAAGTGATTGAATTTTTGAGTGGTTGAAGTTGGTTATGTAAGATCTAATGTGGGTTTTGTTTGAATTTGATTGATGTGGGGTGTGTGTGTAATGGGGTCAGGTTATAGGAGCTGCCAGAGCCGGTGGAGGGGAGTACCCAGAGCGAGTGGGGCAGCCAGTGTGCCAGGTACTTGTTGTAATTTGGTTGTTTGATTGATTTCGAGAATTGGGTGTGACATGAATGGTTGATATTGGACAATGTACATTCACTGAGTTGATGTGATGGACTGTTACAGTTTTGGTGTGCTGTGTTTGGTTTGATAGTCAGTGAGTACACATTGAATTGACTCTGCTGGTTTTACTTGATTTGCAGTATTATATGAGGACGGGGACATGTAAATTTGGTGCTTCCTGTAAATACCACCATCCTCGGCAGGGAGGAGAATCTGTCACCCCTGTGTCACTAAATTATTTTGGATATCCTTTACGTCCGGTGTGTATTTCTTCACATTTATGTTTAGTTTGTCATTTTCTTTTTGGGGTCATATTGGAATACATTTTCTTGATGTGCACTTAAGTTTGAACTGAACATGAACTTAACAAAACACAGGGTGAAAAAGAGTGTTCCTATTATGTAAAAACCGGGCAGTGTAAGTTTGGTGCAACTTGTAAATTCCATCATCCACAACCTGCTGGCTTACAAGCAGTTTCATCATTAGCACCCCAGGTTGCAGCTGTGCCTACACCAGTTCATGCTCCAACATTGTATCAATCTGGTCAGTCTTCATCGCAACAGTATGGAGTAGTCCTTGCAAGGCCTCCTCTGCTATCGGGCTCATATGTTCAAAATCCTTATCCTCCCATGATTGTTTCACCAGGCATGGTTCCCTTTACGGGTTGGAGTCATTATCCGGTAGGTAAAGCTTCTTTAACTAAGTTGTCAAACTATGTGCATTTTATTGAAGCTGTTAATCACCTGGTGCAGCCACCCCCCATGAGTCCAGTACCCTCCCCTAGTACTCAGTCCGCTGTTGGTTCAGGGCAGTTCTATGGGATAACACAGCTGTCACCAACAGCAACTGCCTATACTTATCTACCTCTACCATCTTCTGTTGGTCCTTCAAGCAGTAGCCAAAAGGAACACCCATTTCCAGAAAGACCTGGCCAACAAGATTGTCCGTATTACATGAGAACGGGGGATTGTAAATTTGGCTCCTCATGTAGATATCATCATCCAACAGAATTTATTGCACCAAAAACAAATGTCGCTCTTAGCCCCTTGGGTCTTCCTCTGCGTCCTGTAAGCATCTTTTACAACCCCTTTGCATTGTTCTGCTTTTTAATTAGGGCATATGGTGGTTTGTTTTACTTAAAACTGTAAAATAAAATTTTTTCTTATGAATCAGGCACTTAAAAAAAAAAAAAAAGAGACTAATTCCATAATATATTAGCATTAGTTAGAGTTCATATGAGGTATTGAAGTTAATTTTTTAACTTCTACTGAATGCCTCAAGCCAATCCTATGTTTGTTAGTGTAGCAATACATTTCTGCCCATCTTATTTTCCTGACAATTTGAAACCTCTTCTTGTTTTTAGTTATTGTATTCTTGTGACTTGACAATCATAGCGCATTGTGTTGCTCTTTCAAATATAGAACAGTTTGAATGATGGCCCATAAATGTCATGCATATGCTTTGGGTGTGTGTGCTCATCATCGAGCGTATGTAACATGTGCCCTATGCAGCTCTAAACATTCAAGCCCTGGTCATAACTATGTACCTATATGATTGGCTGTAATGTGAGTTCTCTCATCTGAGCACTGATTATTATCCAGCCCAAAATTTTGTCAGCCCTGAGCACTCAGGTCCATGTCATCCTCATGTGCCTATATGACTGGCCATAGTGTGGGCTGGGTCATTTGGTCCCTTGTGATTCGCTTCCTGTTGCCATCACCTATTTTGAGTCTAGATTTTCAGTAATAATTTTGGTATTCACTCTTCTTTAACTGTTAATACACGGTATTCATTGAGATATAGGTCTTCCATGCCATTAGCTCCTAATGCTAGTGCTTGATCATTTAGAGCTAATGGTAGAATTAAAGCATCATATCTACCTTGCATTTATGCATAAATCATCATGGCTGTTCTGATAACAGTATGATGGTTTCATTTGATTGCTTTTGTTTCCTTAACATTCTTGAAATTTTTTCCAGTTCCATCTTTGTTTATTTAAACCTTTAAACCTATGGCCTTTTGTTTCTCTTCCTTGAGAAATTTGTAGTTCATCTAGAACCTGGCCTATTGCCGATTCCTTCAGGAAATATTATGCATTTCAAGCATAGGCTATCTTGTAGACGCACCAACTTAAAGTATCATATGGATATCCTTTCTTTAAATCAAATTATGATCAATCCGATCTAGATTTTTCTCTGTTGTAAAATTTTACTGAGGCACAAAGGGATGATGTGGATGCCAAATATTTACAGTTCATTCCTATTTTTTGCGTATCTAAATCCTTCTGTTTTTTGCTGTCACCGCTACATGCTAAGGAATTAAGGATGTAACATCTACTAATGAGGGAGATAGTTGCTTCACATTATTGTGCAATATATAGGATAGAAGGTTATCTTTTGCTTCACATTATTGTACAATATATAGGATAGAAGGTTATCTTTCTGGTATAACAAGTTTTAGGCTTTTATTAACCCCCCCCCCCCCTTTCTTTTCATGAGAATTCTTTTGCTTTCACTATATTAAACTACATGAGAATATTAATTGATAAAATTCTCTGAGAAAGTAGATCACTATTATGGATTGAGGTTGGAGCAACTGTGTTCTATATGTTTTCATGAGGTGTGTGGCATAAGTGATTATGCATAAGTTTAAGGATGCTTAGAGTGGTTCTTTCATCCATTCTTTGCGTTCCTCTCATATCAACCTAATGACTGGGGCTCATGCCCTTCCCTTTCCCCTTGACATCTAATGTCCTTTGCCCACTTTTTGTGTCATCATCCCAGTAGTATGAATTTGTGGGGAAGCTAGGGATAACATCATGGCTAAACCCCCCCACCCCTCTTCTTCTTCTTCTTCTTTTTTGGGGTATTTCATGGATACCATTGATAGCTAGGGAGGATGGTTTATGTGAATTCAATCCATTTTTATTTTACTACGTCAGAGTCAATAACATTATGATTGTAAAGGCTATCTTGTTAAATCCAAGTTAGATGTTTTTCCCTTTTTCTCTATAATGAATGGTGTGTCGAACATTATTTGAGTTGGAATGTGATTTATTTGTTTGACCCAAAAATTGACCTGTTTACTTGTATTGGGCTTGTTGCCATTATGTGGTTGAAGAATGTTCTATTTTTTTTTACTAAATTACCATACTATTAATATATTGAGATTTTGCTCTCAGGATTCCTTGTTGTGTCCATCATAAATTAGTAATTTCACTTCATTTTTGGATAATCTATGAAGCCAGGATGTTTAAAATAATTTGTGGTTTTTACCCACACACACACAGAGATATATACTTCTAATGTGTAGAGAAATTGACAAATAAGCATACTATTAGGTTGCTACTGTAGTTTTTGATAGTGCAAATTTCAGATATCGAGAATTGAACCTAGCACTTTAGTTTATGTCATGATAAACTGATATCATATTTTTTTGGTTACTGGAGATTGATGAGTGTTAAGAATCTCTGTGATGTAAGGATTCTAAGGCTATACTTAAAAAAAAAAAAAGGAAAAAGGATTCTATGGTTATGGATATCGATTTGTCCAACTGAAAAACTTAGGCCTACTGTCTTTCTAGTACTCAATCACATCAAATGAGTTGTATGGGACAAGAAAACCTCAGCAACTTCTGAAATGAATGAGGTAGTATATTGGGTGAAAGTTTACTTCATACTCTGGAAATTTTTGATGAGTAAGAACTTAAAAAATAATAGCATTTGATCATGAAACAATTTTAGATATAATATTGACATTTGTTTCATCATCTTATTCTCTCCTGCCAAAGCCTAAAACGCATTGGGTTGGTCCATGTCATGTTTTCAGTCCTTTTTGTTCAGGGTCATAGACTTGTCACCTCTATAGTTAACACTTCAAGAAAGCCTCAGTACTCACTCTCATCTTGACACATCAATATCAATTAAATATTATTGGACTATTAATTAATGTCAACCATATAAAATTCGGCCTGATTAAATGTGTTGAACTTGCATATCTTTCAAAACACGATCAGGGTTTTAACATTTGAAATCATTAAATCTAGATGATTTTTTGTTACACGTGATCTATATGGTTGGAAAATATCAATGGTTGGTCTGGATTGTCTTGTAGCACTGACGTTGGGGAGATAGGAGGTGTACTATTTCTTATGAGAGGTTTTATTGGAAAGGAGCATTCTGTGGATTTATGAATTCTGATTATAGACTCTTTTGGCTAATCAGATATATCTATGTTTTTGTTAATATATCAAGTTTGTTCATTTTCAAATGGCAGGTCATGCACATCATGTTATCAGTCTATTGAGATTTGTAAGATGTGAAACAAAGTTTCTATCAATCCCCATGAAAATACATTGTGGCTGAGGGTCTATAGCGTTTAAATTACCGATTAATAATGGTTATGAAGTTGCACTCTTTGTCAGTTACACTAGTGCTATCCATTAAACTAGTACCATGGACTCCTACGCAATGTGTTTGTCTAATTGTGTGTCAGCACACAGTCCAGTTTGTATGTGTTTTAAGGGAGGGATTTGAAAAGGTGGGGGGGGGGGGGTTGTTTAACCTATGGGTGGGTTATGTAGTGGGAGATGGGCCCTTCTCATTCCTTCATTCCATCCCTAGGAGGGATTTGATCTTTGGTCTCGAGTATGACGCCAAAAGATTTTTGCTAGTTGAATCATTTGAAACTTCCAAATATGTGTATTTTTGAGAGAGACTATTTTTATCACAAAAAAATTATTGCATTTGCCTTCTATGGTTTAATTTATTATTTATGCTGTCATTTGTTGTTTCTTTGTAAGTTTTTCCCATGCTTTAGATTCTTTCTTCATACCTCTGTATTGATAGCAGCTGTCAAATGTCTCGTCTTCAGCCATCTCTTTGTATCTCTGCCCTTCATATGTTGGCTATCAAGAATTTAATAGGCATTTATCAACCAATAATTTCCTGTGCAGTGTTATATGTTATGTGCTTCTTTGCATCTTGAGTGGCTAACTGGTTATTGTTCTGATATTGTTATTTAAAAATCAGGGTGCACCACCTTGCACTCATTATGCACAACGTGGAGTTTGCAAGTTTGGGTCTGCATGCAAGTTTGATCACCCAGTGGGGACATTAAGCTACAGTCCATCTGCATCTTCCCTTACTGATGTGCCAGTCGCACCTTACCCTGTGGGATCTTCAATTGGTACACTTGCCCCATCATCTTCATCTTCAGAGTTGCGGCCAGAACTCATTTCAGGATCCAGCAAGGACTCTGTTTCATCTAGAATGTCCTCCTCAATGAGCACATCGAGTGGATCAATTGGTTCAACCTTTTCACAGGGTGGACCTACTCCTCATTCAACTGTACAACAGTCGGCTCCGGGTTCTGGCCCTTCATCTGGTAGCAGCAATGGCAGCACAGAGCCCCGTACTTCAAACTAAGCAGCATCAAGTTATTTCTTTTCTTTTTTTGTCCCCACTCCTTTTTATCAAATTTCATGAGCCAAAACATCAATTTTTTTTGGTGGAAGTCCTCAAAAAGAGGTCCATTTCTCAGTTACCAATGTTCCACGGTTCAGATCTAGCACACATCAGCTTTAATTCTCTCCATGTTCATATAGTCTTTATATGGCCATTTCCTACATCTTGAATAAACCATGGCCAACCTTCAAAAGTTTAGCATACCCCATATAGCATTCCACCTTGCTTTCAAATAACCATGAAAGAATCCTCAATTCCATTAGGCAAATATGTGTCCATTGCTCCAATTTTTTTGGAGTTTGTTGTGTTTTATTTTATCCAATCTTTTTCGAAATGAAAAAGGTGTGTCCCACAGTGTGTCCATGTCTCTCTTTTTTTGTACTTTAATGTTGGGAACAAGCTTCCAATTCCACTTAGAAAGGAATTTGAAGGTATTGTTCCCCCACTTTTTGTCTAGGGTTTATCATGAAAAAGAGAAGTAGTCAAGAGACACCCAAGGAAGCACCAGACTGCTACCTTATATGGAATCAGATACAAAATCATGTTGTGACAATTAAAATGCTTGACTTGGTTCTTGATAAGTTTATTGTGAAATACAAATATATGAAGAAATATTCTCGAATGTGTAATAATTGTTCCCTCATATTCCTCCATTTATAAATGAGATTATCCTTATTGCTTCCTATCAGCTTTGCTTATGAATGCTGAACCTAAGGTAAACTGGGAAAGTGCCCTCGCTCTCTCTCACACACACACACTTTTTATCTATTTATTTATTTATATTTTTTTTAATAATATGATATATGAAGAAGAGTGTATCTGAATCCATTGGAAACATTAGAAAGTGCCAGATGAGCTACATTGCTCTCGATGTGCACACATTATTGAAGAAAAGATAATGGTATAAAAAATATCATTTCTACCTTCTGATTCAGTTGTGGCAAGCACAAAAAAAATCAGATAAATCCCAGCCTGAAGATTGACTTGAATGAATGTTCACAAATCTCGTCTATTACATCAAGAAGAAAAATAAAGTTAATGATGATGGCAATTAGGTCATGCTCTTCTTGGTATATATATATAGATTGATTTCTCACACATGATGATTTTGGTTATTTTGGAGTGTCAGATATTGTCGGTTTTATGGTCTGGGCCTCTGGGGTGAAATGGTTGGATGCATAATTGCTATATGCTTGGAGCTAGTTCTCATGCTTCAGTTTTCCCTTTATTAGTTTCTTTTCCATTTTCTTTTAAGTGCTTCTTTTAATTTCCATTATATATATATATATATATATATATATATATATATATATAAAAGTTGGATTCAAGTTACACCTAGTGTAACTCTAGGCGATATTACACCACTTAAATAAAATATTATTAGATGTGAATTTTGACAAATTTACCGTTGAATTACATTATATTTATATACTCTCCATACTTGCAAAATTTCACGGCGATCAAAGATTAATAGTCATATTATTAATCAATTGTTTAAATTCAAGTTTTTGTAATTTAACATAATTCATAAGATGAGTTTATGGATTACATGGTAAATAACATTCGATTGGCATGAAAATTGACATGCATGTTAAGCACATATAGAATATGTAATTCAACGGTGGGATTCTTAATATATGAATTTAATAACAAGTTATTGGATAGTGTAACATTGCTTAGAGTTACACCAAGTATAACTTGAACCTAACTAATATATATATATATATATATATATATATATATATATATATATATTCTTTTAATCTGTTTTACTCGCCCTCCTGCTAGAACGTTGGTTATTAGCTTTAGCTATCACAACTTCTGTAGACCATCATTTGTAATCATGCCTGCAGACCACAAAGACCATGGCAAATCAGCAATAAATTATATGTATCCCAAAGGACCCAAACCTATCATTATGTGTATTCATACTAATAAAAATAAACAAACAATGCTACAAACACAAAAAATATTATATATTTTTTACAATAATTGAGTTGGTAAGTTTTTACTAATTTTTATATAGACCCATTACTAATATCATTTTTTAATCTACCATTAACAATTTGTCACATTAATAAGATAGGTAGTTTTTTGTCAATTTTTCTATGTTTATAGACTTTCTTAGAATAAATGAGAAGATAGTGCATGTTTGACTTCTAGGCCAATACTTTGGAAACTGATGCTTAATTTTCAATATTCAGATTTAATCATATCAGTCAATTAAATTGGTAAATGGGTCTAACTGGTCTCGAGTAAATAATTGAGTATGATCCTGTCATGATAAATTTTGGCACCGACTTCTCTGTACGTAAACAACCAGTAATAGTGTTTTGTGCCCTTGTAACCTTTTTGGTCCTAAAGTATAGATAGGGTGTGATCTCTTCCTTATCTTGAAATTGGTGAGTTGAAATCAAAACCTAATGCAACCCTCACCTCAAATATTTTTCTGCGTGGATCCTAGGCAACCCCAATTTCGCACACCCATTAACTTTAACATATTCATCAAGCAATCTTGACAGTTGAACTTTTGGTCTCAATAGGTCAGCAACTATTGGAACACATAAACCTTCCACCAACCCACAAGTCATTATCAAGGAAACTGTGAACTGTTCAAGCACTGCAATGAACTTGTTAGATTTTAGCTTGTTATTGATTTATGTATCACTCATCTTCGTCCAGTGTGCTTGCATTGCATGCATTTTTAGGAGAAGTTAGGGTTGTAGGGCTAACATTAGCCAGAAAGAGTAAAAAACATCATGCAGTTAAAGTTTATGTATGTTATAAGGAGCAAGATAGACTCATAGACTATATTAAAATAGATATCATATCATGATTGGTGTCTGAAAAGAAGCCAAACAAATATTTCCAAAGAACTTTCATTCAATCCTTGTAGAACCAAAATGGACATTAATTCACCAGATCTCTCTTTCTTGCTCAAGTATGGAAGTTTTTAGTGTAATTACAGCGGAAGAGAGAGTTGCGAGAAAAACCAAAAAAAGAAAAAAGGTGCACTTTAAGTAGAATGACTAATATAACGAACCAGGACTCAGAAGAGTGAATAGCCCAAGTCAACTACATCACTGTAAGGAGAAACTGATGGAGAGAGAGTGGTTGAAGAAGCTACAGCCTGAGGCATTATTAGCCCATAACTTGGATTGTCAATGATTGGATACAAAGCTCCCATGCACCCATCTTCCACCATCAATGGGTTGTTGATCATGGCTGAAAGTTCACTGGAATTTGACTCCCATGACTGCTGAATATCCCAAAAACCATGATTGAGTTCATCAAGGCAAGAAAAATCTCCTGGGTAATTTGAGGCTGTTGCAGCAGCAGTTGGCACATTCACTAAGTCAAACGGAAGTGTATGACTGTCACAATGCGACTGAATTTCAATGGAATTTGTGTTGGCCGAGTCATTTGAAGTAGTGAAGTTGCTATATTTGGAGTTTGTAGAGGTGGGATTTGAAGAAGGTCTCAAGCAATTGTCAGGAACTATGCATCCCAAGTAGCCTGAGTTAGACTCATTAGGAAAGAAGAAGCTATTATCATCTGCTACCCCTACCCCATATGAAGTTTCTATTTCTGCACACGTGTTGTTTTTCAATTGGGTAGAGGTCTCACTCTCGCTACGAGTACAATTGTTAAGCTTCTGTGGAGTACTACTCTGATGAATATTGGTGGGTTGTTTGGTGTGAGTAGTAGTAGTAGTAGTAGTAGTGAGGAACTGTGAAGAGGTTGGTACGACTGCTTGAACATCAAATGAAGCCAGAAGAGAGTGGAAGGTAGTGTTGTCAGAGTATATGAAGTTGGTTCTTGCTTGTGTGCCTTTCATGGATAAGGCAGCTCTGTCATAAGCAAGAGCTGCTTCTTGAGCAGTGTCAAATGTGCCAAGCCAGTGTCTTTCTTTAGTTGTTGGGTCTCTAATTTCAGCAGCATATCTACCCCATGGCCTCCTCCTAACTCCAAGAAACCTTCCTGGCTCAGCTTGCTTCCTTCTGCCTCTTCTTTCACCAGGTTGAGATGGTGATGTATTACGTTGGATTAGAGCAAAACCATTCTGAACTTGGCTACTAGCTGCCTCGTATCCTTGGAAGGGTTTATCCAAGGTTTTGGAGGTGGACATAGCTAGAATGAAAGTGAAAAAAAAATGAATGTTGAAAGAAAGGAAGAGTTATAGGTAGGATGAATGAATGAGAGTGCAAATGATAGGAGTGAAGGTTGTGTTTCTGAATGTAAGTGTGTCTGTGACTGAGTCTTATGGAGAGGTCTTTTAAAGACTGGTCTCGACCATGGAGAGAAGGAAAAAAGGACAACGAGGCATGTCATTCTATGGAAGACCATTCTTCTTTTTCCACGTACTTATTTTTTTAATAAATTCTTTTTTTCTTTTCTTATTCATTGAAGCCCATTATAAATTCTTCATCTCATTTTTAAATAAGCTAATGAGTGATAATAAAGATTCCTTCAGTTGTCCAAAACTTTGAATTCAGGTCTACTAAACAGTTCTTCTGATTCTAATTTTTGTTTTTTTTTTTGTTTTGTAACAGTCGCTTTCTTCCAAGTTTAAATAAGAGCCTAACCTATATTTTTTTGCCTTTTATTTATGCATAACCACAAGCTGAAAATTCTACTAATTTTGAATAAGTAACCTAGGAGAGTGCTAGCTACATTTGCATTAATATCCAAAAAGAGTATTCAAGTATTCAATTAGGATTCATCTAATCATTTATATAGCTTAATGCTCATTCAACCTAGTCAACGCTTAATGTGAGATTTAATATGTTCATACAATACACTTATCCAATTCAATCCACATGATCTACGATATCATGCTTGTAGCAATCAGACCCAACCAAATTTCACGTGATGTTAGTTCGTTGTTATTATTGTCGAGCTAAATATAGATCATGTCAATTCAAGTTTTGTCAAGAACCGGAAAAATTGAATCCTAATGTAGTCAAGTCACATGCAAAACCAGCAACTTGTATTAGTACCTACCTAGAATTTTACCAAGTAAAGATAAAATTAATTTACACTATAATGTTTTTTTTTTCTTTTTCTTTTTAAAGAGAATGTAATGTCACTAGCAAGAAATCCCTATATCAAAAAGTCCCATGTAGACTGACCTTAATTGACAACTCTCCCATGATAATTAGAACCATAATTGAATGGTTGGTACAAATAATATCCGAACTTAATCCTATAGATTAGAACCAGAAATGGAAAACCGCGGCATGGTTTTTTCACTTTTTTGTCAACATACTCCTAGAAAGTCTCAAAATATTTGAATTTTGAAGCTACAGAAATATTAAGAATGACAGGTCATCTATAATAATACCTCTAAATCTCTAATAAGCACATGTGAATCCGCATTTTATGCAAAATAAATGAATCAAATTCCTTGGATGTTCTTTGTCTGCTTTATAATTTTTCAAAGGAGCAGTTAAGATTATATATTTTTCTCTCTAATAACCAAACAGAAATTAGTAATAGATATAGGCTCCCCTGTCCTGCATAATGGCAACAACCCCACTTCAGAGTACAAAAAACAAAAAAAGTTCCTTCACAAAGGGCCCTCCATAAGTCAAAGTCCAGCTTTGTTGTTTGTCACTTCATTGTTGCCTCACATTCACATATGGATTTTTAGCATTACTGTTCTTATTGTGGAATATTCAGTTTTACCTTCTCCATGTGAGCTCAAACTTTGTTATTATATTGATGTTCAAGCCAATTCAGCAAGAGGTTAAAAGTAAGTACTATGATTGTTGTACCTTCTGTATGCTATCAATATAATTTATAACATAAGTTAGAGATACAAAAATTTTCACAACAACTGAGTTGACATTTGTGATTAAAATTGATAAAAGTTGTACATGAAAATGACATTATTTCAATCATAACTTGTCATGTTAATAGTATTACTTAATATCTAAAGTTTTTATAAGTAGGCATTTCAATCTGAAATTTACAGATTATTATTAGGTTTTCAACTGAAGGGATAAAAGTGTGACATTGTACTTTATGTGAAAAATAAGACCTGGCGGGTAAATTTGGAGAAAATGACTAATTGTTGCAAAGAGAAAAAAGGACCAATTGTCCTGACATTTTATACTTGCAAACGGCTCTGAACAAAATCTCTTTTCTAAAAAGCTCAATTAAATTCACCAAATTTGATTATAGAGAGAAAAGGGTCACTGTCTCTTATCCCCAAAAGTAATCACAAAAGGCTATAGTCAAAAGGGCAATCAAAAGCTTAAAGAACACTTGTAAAGCAAGGTGGATTAAACTGCCCAAACAAAAGATATAAGTGGGACACTGATCCAATTTATTAGCAGTTCCAACAAGAAAAGTATGATTTCATTCCCTTTGATTGACCTGCACATGCCCAAATGGCATTGGGAATAGCATTTAATCTAATCATAATCTAACAGTTGAACCTCTTTTTCTTGTTTTTAGCATCTCCCAAATCTTCAATTCTTAGGCACTGCTTATTATTATGGTCTTTTCTAATTATGCAATGGACCTCATGAAAGTAAAAACATGAGGAAATTTATAATCAAACTATAAAACCAAAAATGAGAGAGAGAGAAATGACAAGGATTATAAAATGTTAGTTTAAATTTACATTTCTTTTAAGAATGTGTTAGACTTTTAGAATCTATGACCCTTGACTACTCCACTAAATATCATAGATAAGATTAAAAAGGATCCGCTCTGTTTGGTACTGTTTGTTTGTATCATAATGGTTCCATGTGTAATGAAAACATGTAGAAAACAATAGGAAAAAGAAAAACAACCCCACATTGTACTTCATAAAACCATCAGAAAAAACTATGCTTTTCAATTTTTTTTCGTTACACCGAAAGGAGCTTAAATGGTTATACAAAGCTCACAGAAGACCCGGAAAAAGATTGTCCACTTTGACACTAACAGGGCAATGAATTACTGTAGTATGATATATGCCTTCCTTTGTGTGGAAGGTTTTTGTTTTGCACTACCATATGAAGAAAGAAAAGGTTGGTCAAGTCTCATGTAAAAAGGAGTTAGCTAGTTCCAATGGAGTACAGCTCTCATTTAGATTTCCTCACCATGGAGGTTTTGTTTTTAGAGTGGCCAAAAGTATTCAATGAAGTGGCACAAAATTTTTCAAACAAATTTTTTTCATCACAACGGAGAATTTGAGTTTTGAGTGGCGCATTATAAAAATATATTTGCGGTACATCCATATAAAATTAATGTTGTACCTATCATAACTTATGATCGTAATAACTATTGAAAAAAACGAAAATTTTTGTTCATTAATATCATTATTCAAAATGTGTAAGATATTAAAATTATCATCAATTTTACTACAATACAAAAATTTATAAATTGAAGTGACAATGATTACAATTTATGTAATATCAATATCATAATGAACGAAGGAGCCGGAATAGTTACATATTTTGTTTACAATTAAAATTGTGTTTTCAAATCACAATGACACAATTTCAGTTTTATTTGTAAAATTATGCTTTCAAAAAAAAATTTTACTATTATAATTGAAATTGTGTTTTCAAAATAGATTTTAGTTGGAGTGGGTACAATGTATAGCTGAGGGTCTGTTTAGGATTCGCTTATTTTGCTGAAACTGAAAACTTTTTACTGAAAATACTATAGATAAAAGTAAAAGTTAGCTAAAATAGTACAGTGAGACCCATGAATAGTACCAAAAAGTGTAGTGGAACTCATGAATAGTAGCACAAATAAGCTGAATAGTAAAATAAGTTGGCAAAATTAATCATGTCAAATAGACATTAAATGTAATTTTTTTATAATAAAAAAAAAGTATAGGAAGAGAGAATGACAAGAAAGATGGACACCAATGCGTTCACTAATAAGATCAAGGGACTCAAACTTAAGACTAATGGCCTGTTTGGATATTTAAAAAAGGAGGGAGAGTAGAGTAGAGGGAATGGGAGTAATTCAATTACCTTGTTTGAGAGTTTTTTAAGGAAGGAGGGGGAGGGGTTTGAAGAGGTTTCAACTACCTCCAACCCCCTCATTTTTAATTCCCCCAAATTGGAGAGATTTGGAGGGAGAGTAGAGCACATAAAATTATTGATAAAGTAAATTACCTAATTTACTCTTATTATATTTATAAAATTACAATATTAAAAACAAGAGGAAGGGCTAATTACTCCCTTCCCCCTTACTAATTATAAAAACATCCAAACAAGGTGGAGGGTAATCATTCTCCTCTACTCTCCTCCCACTACTCCCCTCCCCTCTACTCTCCTCTACTCTCCTCCCTCTCTAAACTCCCAAACAGGCCATAAAACCTTACTGATCCAAGATCTAACCGCTAAACTAGTTATTATGTTGATATATAACTTGACGTGTACAACAATAATTAGCGAATTTGTAAATCTCAAACAAAATTTTAGCCGAAAGATATTAGCGAGGAGATAGGGGCCTCCCTCTCTTACCTCAGAGAGTGATTTCTTTGACGCGTTTGGTCAGACGGGAATTTTGCACATTCTCCAAAACAGCAGGCACACACTTTTTTCTTCTACTAGCGTTAAAGGGTCACCCGGGTTTTATGGAAAAAAGATTAGCATGTCTTTCTTAGGACTTTGGACTTTGACGAGAGAGAGAGACACACTTTGAGATCAGTGGGGTTTTATTATTAATGTAAACAAAAAAGAACTATAAAAATTGCACACTTTGATGCGATTTGAAATTGACCCATGTTAGTTTTAGTTTTTGAGCCTTTTGTGGTTTAGCTACTACAACTTTCTAGTCAAAAGTGTCTAACAACACACTCGTGTCTCCTCCCATACGAGCAATCATAATGCACCATATAATCTGGGTTTTAATTATAAATTTTCTTTATTCCCCAAGTTTTTTTTTTAGTGTTTATATATGGTTCAATTTTTTCCAGATTAAGGACCATTATGTTCCTCAGTGTGAGTGCATCATGTTAGGGTTTTTTTCATGTAAAAGTAATGTGGCAGACAAATGAGCCTAGTCTGGTTTATTATTTAGCTATTTCTTGGTGTGGGGGTTAAATTCAAAATTGGCCTTGAGAGTGCTTAGAAGTGTGCTTTTCCTTGGCCTTTGGAACAATGCAAGAGGAATTGAATTGACTATACATATATACACCTTCATAGTTCATACATCATACATGTCACTGAAATCTTTGGACAATGTTCTTATTAGTTCAAACTTTCCATCGAGAGAGTGATACAATGTTGGGGGTATGGATTTATATATTGTTTCTTCTGTAATACGTTTTTTAAATTACAATGTACAAGTAACTAATGATAATGACATTTCATATTATAATATTAAGTAGTCTCTTTAAATAAATATAAAAAGCACTCTCTTATACTGTTTAAATATAATTTGAAAAACGCACTATCATATACTCATTTCTAAACAATGATAATATATTATTTCTTTTCTTTTAGTTAGAACTTAGAAGAGACAGGAGTTATGCTCAAAACAGGAAAATAATAATAATAAAGAGACGGGGACAAGGACAGTGATAGAAATCATTATATACACTCAACATTAAATGTTTTATTTTTGTATTCAACACATTAAAATAATAAAAATAACAAAATAAATAATATATTCAATTCAGTAAACAACCAGCACAATCCACCCAAAACAGCCATCACCGGCGCCTATAACCTCTGCAAATCAAAACTCCCATCATTGCTCCACCAACCATAACCACCACTGTGACAACCACAACCCACCACAAGACCAAAAAAAACAAAACCACGAACCCAGCCTCCACTTTTCGCCTCCTCTTCCAAATCATAAAAACCATTCCACCTTCCTCTTCCATCATCATCACCATACCTCAGCCATAACCAATCCAATCCACCACCAAATCTCAACCACACAATCACCGTGACCCACAATCCACTGCACCATTACCCACTAAAGTGAGTTAGCACAATCGCTACCCACCACCGCCACCGTGGCAGCCACAATCCACCACTAAAACAAAAAACCCAAAACAAAATCCCCACAACCACAACAACAACCACCTTCATCAACAACCCACCATAGCTAGCCACAACAAAAATCACATTTGATTATCATCAGTACCAACTACAGCCCATCAAAAACATATATAAAAAAAAACCTAATATCACATTCAATTATCAATACCCATAAAAAATATTCTCTACAAAATACCAAAAACCCAAATATCAATACCAAAAAAACGCAAATCTCAAATCTAAAAATCACATTCGATTAAGGAGTGGAACCTTGCGCCCCGCTGCCTCGCCAAGTCCTCACTCTCCAAAGCCACTGACACTCCTAATTATGGCCTCGTCGTGCTCCGCCTCGTCTCCAAACCCTTCATTGGTGAGACCCACCAAATCAAGCCATCGAGGCGCCACAATCAAGCCACCGAGACCCACCAAATCAAACCCATTAAACCCACCAAATCAAACACACATCACCACCGTGCCTCATGATCTCACCCACCAAATTAGACAAGACCCTCGCAAACCACCAAGAACATACAAAGGCACGGGAGAAAGAGAAGAGAGAGAGAAGAGACTTGAGGAAAAAAGTGATCATTGGTGAATAAAAAATGAGTTTTTTTATGTTTGACTTCATGCTACAATGAGTTGTTATAGATAACAGCTCACTGTAGCTAAAAGGTAAAATATTTGGGTTATAGTAACTTTACTGTGGGTATGTTTTTATGATTTGAGGTGTTAAAATAGATTTTTAACAATTTCTAGACCTATACTGTGAGTGCTCTAATGATATTAAAATCCTAAAAACTATTTTCAAATAATACAAGTAACTATTCCATTGAAATTACAATATATATATATATATATATATATATATATATATATGAAAATATCAAGAAAACTAACCCATATTTGTCAACCTAGCGTTGGAATATTGTTACAAATAGGGTTGTGCATGGGTCAGGTTAAGGGGGTTATTTCAACACAGCCCACTATGGTGGGTTAACAAAATCTCACCCAACCTAATGCATCACACGGGTTTAACCCAACACATGTGGATCGGGTTAGATTGAGTTGGACCCATTGGTTAGAAAATTTTTTAATTACTATTATTATTATTAAATTGAGTATTAAAACAACCTCACCACAAATAAAAGTAAATTTATAACCAAATAATTTTGAGTGTAACACCAAATCAACACAGACTATACAAGGAAAATTTAGGGTTTTGGTTTTATTTAAGAAGAGGGGTAAAAAAGTAAATAAAAATTTGTATAATATATTTATAAATATATATATATTTTTTAAAATTTAAATATATATTAAATACAGGCGGATTGAGTCGGGTTAGGCAAATTTGTGAATCTTATATCTCGAACCCAACTTGACCCATTGTAAAAAAATAAAAAAAAAATCTCACAATCTAACTCAACCCACTAACTCCTTAGATTGGGTTGATTTGGGCGAGTTGACTACATATCCCTAGTCACAAGTTTAAGATTATTAAAAACCTTTTTTATTCAATTGTTACAATAAGTGGTAATGAGGGATTCGAACCCTAAGTCTTTTCATAAAGGAGACCAAACAATACTATTGAGTTACAAAACTCTTGACTAATATATTCATTTTATATATTAATATTTAGCTTTTAAATAAAAAAAATAATCAAGAAATTTATTTATTCTCTTATTAATGTGGACATTAATTATATTCATTATCATATCAAATATATATATATATATATATATATATATATATTTTTTTTTTGTGTATACAAATAAAATATTATTGTCAAGAGTCTAGTAGTTTAGGGGTAATTACATTTTACCACTATACTATACTCCAAATTACACATTGCACTACAAACTTTTAAAATGCACAGTTAGCACCTTAAACTATAATATGTGTTCACTTTGCACCTCGCTGTTAATTCTGCTGTTATTTTAAATAGAAAATTAAATTTTAAGGTACAAAGTGTAATTGAGAGTATAGTTTACAGTGGTAAAGTATAGTTTCTCCTTTGTTTTTAAGGAATTGAGAATAGGGGAAATTGAGTCTTTTTACGTGATGTCATCCTAAATAACGATAGAATTGACATCGGGGTGTAAAGTATATACATGAGTTATAGTTTATGGTAATAATCGTGCTTCGGAAAGTTAAGAATGCAGAGTATAATTAGAGGTATAGTTTATGATAATAAAATGTAATTTTTCCATAATAATATATATCTCTTGATGTTTTCAATAAAAACGTCAAATGTTCAAATTCTCTCATAATAAATGGAAAAAGTTTTTGGGTCTGGACGGACATCAAGTTGGGTTTGCTGGATCTTGAGAGACTCCGATGTCACATTATATCTATCGAATTATTATAACGTGTCTATATATATAATTTCTTAAGGGATAATTACACTTTGCTCACCTGTGGTTTGCCTCTAATCCGATGTCACATTATATCTATCAAATTATTATAACGTGTCTATATATATAATTTTTTAAGGGATAATTACACTTTGCTCACCTGTGGTTTGCCTCTAATTCGATGTGCCTACCCGTGGTTTAAAGTTTGACACTTTGCCCACCTGTGGTTCCCACCGTTGCTCTGCCGTAACCCACCTCTGTTAAAATTAAGGGTAAATAGGTATTTTTGCTCAAGTTTTATGTCTCTCTCCTCTCAAAACAAAAAATAGCACAAAAATGCAAGAGAAAGAGATCAAAAAGTGATATTTCTCTCTCTCTCTCTATTCACACAAATCTTGAACACGAAGAACATACCAAAAAAAAAACCCAGATCAACCTATACAAGATCACTGACTTAATGACTCAAATTGTCTAGTTTCTAAGAATATTGCACCTTTCACTGTTAACACTCAGCTCATGAGTGAGACGTACAACATGAATAAAGTTACTTTGTAATTGCTTTAAATCTTAAATTTATCTTCTTAATCCCTCTCTCCTTTTTTGGGTGAATATCAATTTTCATCTGTTTGCTTCCCCTCATCTCTCAATCTGACAGCACAAGTCATGTAAAAGACCCACAAGGATCTGGGTTTATCCAAACAAGAAATTTATATCAACAAGTCATGTAGAAGACCCTTTATCCAAACAAGAAATTTATATCAACAAGTCATGTAGAAGACCCACAAGGATCTGGGGAATTCATATCAATAGACAAGAAATTTATCCAAATAAAGAAGACCCGTAAGGCCAAACTCAATTGGGACCTCCGCGACTTCATCTGAGTTCATCCGCCTCTGGGACCTCCGCGACCACTCGATCGATCCGCTTTGCGTGCTGAACAACAACAAGACCTCCAAGTTCTGCGCTCCACTCACTTCGTTCCCACATAATCACTACCGATCTGGGTTTTCAACCATGGGTTTAAAGAGAGAGATAAAGATGATGTGTTAGAGAGAGAGAGAGAGGAGAGAGGACCAGACATCAAGAGCTTGAACTGAGAGAGCCTTAAAGATCTGGGTTTTCGGCCGGTGGTGGCGGTAGTGGTGGTGTAATCAGTGTTCAACCTGTGAAGTTTATAACTTTGTTGGTTATTTTGGATGATTTTTATGTTTTATTATTGATTTGGTTAGGTTTTGATTTACTGGATTTGGAGATGTTTGGGATGAAATTTTTTGTATTTAGTTTAATTTGTGTGTATGAGAAATGTTGGAAAAGAGAATATTTGAGCACTTTGTTCTTCATTCAACGATGGGCTGGCAGCTGGCTTACTCCATCAAAGAAGGCATAGTCAATTGAGAAATTGTCATTATCATAAAGACTTAATTGAGTGTGTTTTGATTTGTTTGGGATTTGATTTTTTACATATTTAGTGTTAAAGTAACGGCTGAGAGAGGTGAGTTACAACAGAGCAACGGTGGGAACTACAGGTGGGTAAAGTGTCAAACTTTAAACCACGGATAGACATATCGAATTAGAGACAAATTACAAATGGGCAAAGTGTAATTATCCCAATTTCTTAAATATTGAACTTTTTTGGATCAAATTTTCGGTCATATTGATCAATGAACACTATGAATGAAATTGTTTAGAGACGCTTATTACACACATAAACAGAATCCGGGTAACAGGCCGACAATTTTAGAGTCAACCAATAAGACACTGACAGGTAACATGGGAAAGGTCCCACAAAAACCTAGTATTTTGCCTACCATGAGAATAGACATAGTAATAGTAGACAGACGAGACACGTGGATACTGTTGCCACACAATCAAAACTAACAATCCACAGGGACCCCATGTTTGATCGTGTCGATCAATTAGACTATCACTATTGTTTCTACACAATCCCTGCTGACCTCAGTTGTCCTACTACTGAGTTTTTTGTACACCCAGATTGAACGTATAATAATAAGTATTCCTTCTTTTTTTCTTCTTTTTTTTTTTCTTTTTCTTTTTTAATATTAAAACTTTCATGGTAGTTACCGTTTTTTAATGTACTGAGTACTTGTCAAAGATCTGAACGTGAATCGCGGAGCACCGTATAATTATGGATACGAGGTTCGATGGGAGAAGTTATAAAGTTGTCGGCTAATCCCTTGTTCATCCTTTCACTAAAAACAATTCATGTGTTTAAAATAATAATGATTTTCTTCGAATTAGTTCATAGATAAACTTTTAAAATTTATTATGTATATTTTTTTATTTTTATAAATTTTAAAAATTTAATCATTGAATTTTATGTTCTTTATTTTCTTAATATGTATATCAAATTTCGTTCAATTCAGATGTTATTTGTTATTTTATTCGTAAACTTATTTTTTATACATAATTTTATACTACAAAACTTGAAATTTTAACTTTTTTTAATAACATAACAATTGATTTTGATTTTTTTGAAATTTTGTAAATATGGAGGATATAATAAAAATATGCAATTCAACCGTTAGATTTTTAAAATTTACACTTAATATAAAGATATATAAAGAATTTAAAAGGTTTTTCTCCAAACTTTGTTCGGTTTAAAATTACTGAGTCGGTTTATGATAAAAAAATAAAAAAATAAATAAACTCAATAATTTTAAATCGATAAAAGTCTTTTAGTAAAATAATGGACAAATAACGTGATTCACTGCGTAATTTCTGGTTGGATGGAGGGTGAGAATTTGAATAATGTAATAACTAATAAATCTATGTATTGTTAAGAAACAGTGAAAGCGAATCTAGGAAGAAAGAGTAGTCAAAGATTCATCACGGATGGGTTTTTTGATTAAGATTGGATGGTTGAGAGAGTTGAGAAGAAGAGTGAGTGACCCTCTCGTACGTTTGGTCCTCCTTTTAGGGCACAAACCACGAGATTTTTACTAGTTACCAATCCACGTACAAAGTTTCAACTATATGCAGCAGCAAGAAGGATTATATTGTGTTCGGTAAGAAAAGAATGAATGAATCCCACACTACATCTACATGCCCTTTGTAATAATCGCTTCTATGCGCAAGTGGCAGGGGTGATAGTTACAGTGTTATACAACTTGTGTACGGGATATAGAATGACACGTTAACTGAAAATACGATTTTAAGGGAGTGTGTGCAACAATAAATGTGGAACAAGATTTAGTTAACTGAAAATATAATTTGAAGGGAGTGGGTGCGATTGTAAATGTGTAACAAGATTTAATCATTTCAAAGAGGGAAAATATATATATGGGTAGAGTGTATTTGAGAAATGCTATCCAATTCTTTTAAGGGGGAAAAAATTGTTAAAATATCTAATTTGAAAAAATTGTTAAAAAAAATTAGTCAATTTTTAATTTTTCTATAAAAAAAATTAAATTTTTTTATTAATATTTGCCGACATACATAAGTAAAACCCAATTATTAAGCAATATAATGGTATTATCATTCATGGATAATGCGTAGTACTAATTCTGTAATTCAATCATAACTTACCATCATGTTGATAGTGAAATTTTTTGCATTTCTAAACATTACTCAGAATACATAGTGAATAAAACGTACGTACTTATTATGAAAAGTGAAATGACAAGGGTACTGTTTTTACACAAGTACGGGTAGTACTTTCACCAGAAGTAGCTAGACATGGCAATGCCTTGCCCTTGCTCGCTCACTGAAACACAGTAGGCTTTTATAGTGTACACAATATCACTCATCAACTTACCTGTCGCTCTCACGTACTGGACAGCTACGCTCTCAGCCTATTAGCTTACTGACACTAGCTTCATTCACTAGCAAGCACTCAATACTTCGTGCAACAAACTAAATGCCCAAATAAATTCAAACAAGCTGGCAAAGAGTAATGTATTTAAAAGAAAAAAAGTTGGCTAAGAGTTGATATATAAGTGAACTTGGCATTTTTCTCAAAAAAAAAAAAAAAAAAAAGAGAGTGAACTTGACATGATTGGATTTAAAGTTTTAAACTTGTTAGAGTATTCACATTAATCTTTGAATAATAGAATAAACCCAATATTTTGTCTAAACCACTAAGCAACTTAATGATTAGGGTTTTTCTTTTGTGCATAATCATTAGCATTGTGCAATACATGATACGGATAAGAACTATGCAATCGAAACATAACTTTTACTATCTATGGGTTCCTATTTTGGATAGTACCAAGCCCAAATAATAATAAGAATCATGAGCCTCCCAAAATAATAATGTTTGTTGGATGGTGGATTGGGTTTGGTTCGCCGCATCTATATTGGGTTGATTACAAACCAATTTGTGCACAAAATATGAGCCCTAAAACACATATACATCATGTTTTATATATAAATATGGGCCCTAAAACACACACACACACACATATATATATATATATATATATATATGTAAATATATATATATATATATATATATATATATATATTGTAAAATAAGTGTCCGAGGAATAGTAAAAGAATTATGAAGAAAATGCAAGTAAGAACGTCAAGGATCCTCGGAAAATAGAGCGATAAGTCATTATATTAAGTTTTTTAGGTACATTGGACCTTATTTCTCACTAGGATATGTCACGATGTTCAAATAAGTTCAAAAATCACAAACTTGGATAGCTCTTTCTAGGCTTCAGGCTTCCAAGACTTGTGAGGTTTGCATCCCCTTGTGAGGTTTATATCCCCTTGAATCCAAGTGTATCCTTAAACACTTGTTACAGGATCCTTCACAAAGCCTTTCTTATTTCTCTATTTTTCTGAAGTTTAGTGAGTCTCTCTGATGCTCTTTATGCTCTGATTAATAGTTGTTGAATGACTTTTGCTGATGACTTAATCATTCTTTTATAGTACTTTTCTAGGGTTTTTTGGTGTGCTATTGATTCCCTTCTTTTGCTATCTTGGGTATCAGAACTAATGTTGTGTCAGCAATATTAGTGGCTGGTACTTTCCTTATTTTCTCATTGCATTCTTCTTTTAAGGTTTCCCTTCTAAAAGTTTTTAGCTAACCTTCCTCTTTTGGGGGGTCCTAATAGGGCTGGCTTTTATTCATTTTCTCAAAACTTCTAAAGAGACTTTTCAGAGCCCCTTTTTTACTACCTCACCTTTTGTCATTTTTCTTCAAATAGGTAGATTCCTCCCTATCATGTTGAAAAATCCTCAGCCACCTTTTTTCATAGTTCACCCTTTTTTACTCTGCCCGAGGTTCTGGTTCTTCTTATCAAGTATTGGTCCTTGGCCACCATCTGCTGCATAGCCTTCTTTTGGGCTGTGGGTGGTTGATGGGGCATGCCTCCTTGTGCCGTCCACATCCTGGTTGGTCTCCTTCAGCTCTTCCTGAGGATCCCCCTAGCTCTGGTAGTTCCAAGGTATCTTAGTTCAATCCATTTCTTCTGCCTGGGCTCCCTATAACCCCCTTTTACATAGGGCTAAGCCAAACTTCCCTTACCTTTTTCTTTCCTCTCTAAGGCCCAAAACTTACCTATTCATGGGCTTGGGCTTCCTCTTGCCCATTCTTAATGGGCTTTGGCTCACAAATTGGCTTTTTCTTATTTATTTTTTTTAGGGCTCATTTGCTTTAAATCTTGATACCTGTAACATTTTGAACCTCAACAACTACCAACAATTTGATTTTAAATATCATAAACACATTTCTAATTGATAATTTTTTTTGTTAGATTTGTTGAATTGTATTACATAAATAATGATAAGATAAATGATTAATTAATTAATATATTTTAACTTTATAAAAGTATAGACTTTATTATAAAGTGTTCGTTTATTATACAACACACAATATAATAAACAAACACAACAAATATATATATATATATATATATATATATATATATATATATATATATATATATATATATACATGTATTCACCATATGATTTAATTTGTCTTTTAATGTTTTTGTGATTTAAAGGATTCTTTTTTCATTGTGGTTGTAATTGGTTGATGTTATTATTAATCTTATGATAAACCACGTGAAAATTAGGATATTTGATTTTTATAAAAATAATTATTAGATTAATCTATTTTAATTTTTTAAGATAAAAGAGAGAGGACCCGTGCATTGACCAAGAGGTCAAAAAAACATGCCAACCCCTAGAAATAATAACTCATTTAACACAAACTCAGTTTCAACTGTACCCAGTTGGATTGAACCCAAATTTAATCCATAATGTAGTGGAATTGGCTTTAACATGCATGAGACACATCTGGGATGGACTTAGAAGTGCCTATCAATTTGAGATTGATCAATTTTATATTTTAGATTAAATAAAAATTTAAAAAGGTGTATAACCTCTTTAGATTATCATGGATATATTTAAATGCACATATGCCCCTCATGCGAAACCTTCAAATTTGTGAAACGCAGGGTATATACTTCCGCCAAGTTTTAATCATCTTAAGGTTTTTTAACTTCTATAATCCTAATAATATTATAGAAATATTTCAAGACAAAAATTGTAAAAATATTCTCTTAGACAACTGTAGGTAAATTTTATCGATTTAATAACAAAGAAGAGGTAGTTAATGCAATACTAACACAAAGACACATTACAAAATCTACTTAAAATTTATCATAATTTTTAAGAGATGGTAAAACAAGTTATACTATACTCTACACACAGCACACTCTCTTAAGCAATATGCGATAATTACCCACTTTTTTTTTTTTTTTTGAAAAACAAACACACACACACACACACAAGGAGAAAAAAATGAAGATACTTTGACTTCAGGTTTATTTGAAAACAACTTATTTATTTATTGCTGAAAATATTGTGGATAAAGATAAAAATTAGCTGAATAGTATAGTGGGACCTATGAATAGTACCAAAAAGTGCAGTGAGATTAGGGATGTTCATGGTGCAATGTGGTATGATTTTGGGCCATTTTTAGCACAACACTTTGCAGTGCAATTTAACTAAAACTATAACTACATCGCACCTTATTTTTGCGGTCACATGTCCAATGCAGACTTCACTTTTGCGATCACATGTGCGGTGCAATAGATAAGATGTGGTTTGAACGGCTTGAAGTCGGTATTTTTTTCAAATTTTGGGTTTTTCTTATCCAGCCCAAAACTAACTTTTCCCTTTGTTTTTGGCCAAGTTTTAAACTATTGAGCTAATTTCTCTTTATTTTGGGCTAACTTTTCTAGTCAACATTTGCTAGGGTTATCAAACTTTTTTATTTTTTTGAAAACTAAGGTTATTAAACTATTAATAATATATTTAATATTAAAAATGAATAAATATATTAATATATAGAGAAGGTGTGGTGCAGTGCACTATTACTTGCAGTGCGGTTATGCTATTTTGCGGGCGGTTTGGGTACAGCTTTTGCGGTTTGGTGAACACCCCTAAGTGGGATCTATGAATAATAACAAAAATAAACTGAAATTACAAATTAACTGAAATTTTCAGCTTATCCCAAATGGACACTTCATTTGGTTATGAGATTTCTTCATCTTCAATATGATATTCTTTGCTCAAGATTGGAGTGAGAAGAAGATCTTCTTTTATTATTAGCATGACTAATAAAATAACGTCTTAACAAGTAATTTTAAAAAAAGTTTTAAAAATTGACCCCCTCCAATTGAAAATATTCGATGTCACCACTATATTATAGGTCACTCTTTGTAATATTTTGAATTTTATATTCACTTGTCCCATGATGCCTACATGTCTCTGTGATTTGTGATATCTTTCCTCCAGCTGCAAAAACATTCACAAATGTATTTTCTTCTTTTTTTAAGAATAAAATATATCTTTTCATACATAATAAAAAAAAAAAATTTCATTTGTGTTGGCTTTATACACTAGGCCCTTATAAGATTAGAGAATTAGAATATAATTTTTTTTATAAAAATTTTAAATGTAATGTTTACTTGCGATTCTTATAGTTGCGGTATGTACCTTTATTTCCCATCGATAATTATATAAGAATAAGAACTCCCCTAGAAAGCATGCCACAATAATAACGGGTTCAATATATATCCAACTGAATTTATGTTTTTACTTTCTAACAACTCTGCTTCAACTCCATGAACGTCTTTTCAACAAAAACGAACTCCATAACCAGGAATGTCATACATAACATCTAAATGTGTGCATGTTTTTCGCTCGAATTTGGACTTCAATGGCGCCTCTGATATAATTGGATCATAGATGATTGACATAGACTAACAGACCCCGAGAAGAGACCTACCTATCAAGAGTGCAGAACTACCGATTCAAAATCAGCCCAAGCTGATTTTCGAGTGGAAGCTTAGCGGTAATCTTTGAAGGGTTCATGCCAAAACCAAATGTCATGGCAGTTGTTGAAGCCCATACGATTCATTGATTTATTAATACTATTGAAAGATTTAAACCATTTTTTTACACCCTAAATAAAAGAAAATAATTTGAACCACTCTATTGGATGTATGTAATTCACAGACATAATATCATTAATTTGTTATTACACACGTTAAGCTTTCAGATTTTTTCGTTTATTTTACGAAATGATCTTACAGATTCAATACAAACCTTTGAAAGGACGCCAATTGGATTGCAGTTGTAAGTGCGTTCGAGCAACTTCATTATATAAAGTTGCTTGGTTGTTCATCCAGTGTCTACGTGTGCTTCAGCTACTGCGTTGCATAGAACTTACAAAATGATCATTAGCTTCAGGAATCTTGCTTAATGATTAAGCACTACAAAATGCAGTATCATGTCATGCTGAAATGCTAACTGGTGACTAATCTGCATCAAACTTCTGTTCTTCTAGCTACTCTAGTATGCTTTCAACCGCCTCATCCTTTGTGTCGGTAAAATTGGTAGCATTCAGCATCATCTGCCCCTTGTCTAGCACAGCACATCAGTTTCACAACTACCACAGATTGAAAATGCCAAACTGGTAATTTTTATTTTTATTTCACAATTTGTAGCCAGCAATGGAAGGATAAAGGCAAAGGTTCTTTGCCTCGGCCATGGTTAGCTAACATAGAGCCATCATTTTCATAATTCCTAAATTGTAACAAGTAATGGCCAGGAAATAAACATATTGTTGATTTAATTCTTGTCACTTATTGGAAAACAATTACTCTTGAAACAAAGAAGTTACCTGGGCTATGCCCTGCCATTACCAACATTCAATTAGCAGTAATGGAACACGTGTGAGTTACTTCCATTGAGGCCATTTGATTGAATCAACTGAATCTTTCTTCACATTTGATAGACCAGAAATGTTGGCAGAATGGTGCCACACCATCTCCATCTGGCAGCAAAGAACATATGGCCATTTAAGTTTTACCAATAATGCAAATTTGAAAAAAGAGCTTCAATTTGATCATGGAGTTTGGCCTTGAATAAAATAATATGAATAAGATTTACTCTAGCTAAGAAATTATATTAATGTTCGTATTGTTTGTTTTCACTTTAAAAATGAAAATGCTGTCACCTATCATCATGACAAAGCTGTTTGTATAAATAACAGGCCACTTATACTCCCAAGAAATAATTAAAAGTAGTTGACTGTGTCTTACTAGAAACACATGGCCCTAAGGTGTCAGCAGCAACAAATCATGACAGAAGCTTGCCATGTTGGCATTGTCATTTGTACAATTGTGTGTGTGGTTGGATGTTTAAGTACATCATTTTGTGCTGCAATAAGTCTAGTGACAACTTTTTTCACAACTGCTGATGTGGCCTATTGTGATTGGTGCATTATCAAAATGGTATAGATGGTGGACCCATGTGTGGTTATTCTAATCCCAAAAGGCCAGCTTAGCAAGTTGTGAACAATATAGTGAAAATTTTGTCTCTAGCATTGCTCTTTGTGCTAGGGTGAGGCATCACAATGACTAGGAACATTTGCTGTTAACAAAAATACAAAAGGCAGTACAAACAGACCTCTCCAATAATCACTGTGTCACCTTCCTTGACACCAAGTTTGATGAGAGACTTATTCACACCACAAGCCTCAAGAACATGTTGAAATCTTATCTCAGAGTCCATGTACCTGACCCAAATGTAAACATATTTTCACATGATGCATCCGAAACATGGCAGAGACAGCATCTGACCCTTTAATGGACAATATTGATACAGTAGGTCAAGCATACTGCGATATAAACATTTTTATGTGGGAAAAAAAATGAAAGATGTCAAATCAAATAAAGAATTGCAATTAGAAGTGGTGATAAAAGGCATTGAGTCTACTTGTGCAGACCAATGTTGGCAAATCTCTTTTTTCATTGATGTCAAATTTGTCCAAATCCTTGGAGCAGAGCATACAAAGCAATTAATGAGGTTCAAACAAAGAAACAACATTTAAATTTAATCTGCATGCACAACATTCCGATACATGGAAACAACTCAAAGAGCAACTAAAATAGGAATATCATTCTCATTGCGAACCTATGTTTCAATACTCAGGCCTTAGTAACTTCTTCAGTTAATGCAACCAATTTAAACATACTTTCTAACACAACACACCCCCCCCCCCCCCCCCAAAAAAAAGAAAAAGAAAAAGCACCCAAAAATATCCCATCCGGAAAAAAGATGGATGAGGTGGTGTATATCTGTGAAAGATCCAGTCCCTGGTAGGTACTGAACAAAAAATATAATTAAAAAAACCATTAATTTCATTTGGGAAAATTACAATTTTTTTTTTTTTGGATAGTTAAGAAATATGTATATTCCAAAAACTGCTAAATGCAAAGAAGCACTAGCATATCAAGCGTACATAAGAGAAAGAAAAGCACAAACAAAAAAGAAAAGAAACACTAAGAACAAAGAAGGAGAGAACTAAGGAATAAAGGAAGAGAATCACTAGATGTGAGTTCCCAAGTCCTAGCCCAATCATACAGGGAACCAGAAAAGATAGCGAGCATTTGGCATCGAATCTATCCAAATCCTCAAATGTCCGCAGGTAGCGTTCCTTCCAAATACACTACATTAAACACAATGGAACTAAATTCCAAATGTGCGATGAAACCTTCCCCAACCAATTCCACCAGCCAAAAAGAAGATTTGACACCGTACCAGAGGGGACCCATGAAATCCCAAAGGTTCTATAGACAAAGCACCACAGCCGATACGCCTTTCCACAATGTAACAACAAGTGATCCACTGTCTCCCCACAACGACACATAATACACCAATCAACGAAGTTAAAGCCCTTAAACCTCAAGTTATCTCCTGTGAGAATCCTATCCCATGTCACTATCCAAACAAAGAAAGAGACACGCCGGGGTGCCTTAACCTTCCAAATACCTTTCCATGGAAACACAATGGAAAAAGAACCATGTAACTTGTGATAATATGAGCGGATAGTAAAATCTCCGTTCTTTGTCAACTTCCATCTCATCTGATCCCCATTGGTCACAAGAGGTAAGTTGGAGGCCAAGAATCGGAAGAAATTATCCACCACATCTGCCGCCCAATCATTAGGACCCCAGATGAAATGAACATCTCAAGTTCTCCTATTCCCCACTCCTTGGCACAACAAAGATGATTCTACAGAAGCTTCTTTGTTTGCAACAAAGGTGTACAATATTGGAAAAGCCAAATGGAGAGGAAGATCTCCACACCACTTATCTGTCCATAATTTCACTCTATTCCCCACCCCAACCTTAAAGTGGACATTTTTGCAAAACACTTCCCATCCCATCCGAATACTTCTCCACAAACCACACCCATGAACACCCCTTCCCAACTTAGAGGTCCATCCCGCCATTCTTCCCCAAATTTCAAGGCTACCACCCTCCTCCAAAACATATTCTCCTCGATCCCAAAACGCCAAAGCCACTTTCCAAGTAAGGCTTTATTGAAGGTGGTCAACTTCCTAACACCCAAACCGCCATTAGCAATAAGCATACACATCTTATCCCGACCCAACAAATGTGTCCTAGTGTCACCCCATAAGAAGTCCCTTTGCAGCTTCTCAATTTTGTTCGTCACATGTGTAGGAATGGTGAAGAGAGATAAGAAATAAGTAGGGAGGCTAGATAGCATGCTTTTAAGCAATGTCAATCTGCCACCTTTTGACAAATACAACTTCTTCCACCCTGCTAACTTTCTTACAATTTATACCCCATGTTGTTTGACCGTATGGTCCGTATCAAAATTTAGTGGTTAAATGAATCAATTGAAAGTTTTGCACTAAATTGTGATAAGGCCAAACCACATGGAAGTGAATTATAATTTATCCATTTTATTTTCTAATCAAAATGGCCAACCATGCCTAATATTGCAGGTTAGAGCTCAGGCATTACTGTTTGAATCTCCACTGGAGACAGAGAAATGATGTCCAAAACTGACCACTAAGGGTTTATGCCATTACTTTGTCTGGCCTGAACGTCACTACCTTGCATGAAAACTAGAAGTCGATTTTAGTTTGAAGCTATGACTATAGGAAATATATGCAGCATACTGCATTTTCATTCTTCAGTATTATGTTATGACATTACGTGCTCTATAATTTAAAATTTAAACTCCACAAAATGATGAAAATGTGATAAAATAAGGCAAGACAGACTCAATGGTCAGCCTAAGACAAGGACTGGAAGAAATTTACAAAAAGGAATATAAGAAAAGTTGTAATCGTTAACCTACCGCCAGTTTGTCATCTGAACAAAACGCTGTAATCCAGATCCAACTACATGCCAAGTATTAGAACTGCTGTCGTGAAGGATCTCAAAGTCATTAATAGAGGCACTTCGCTTTTTATTTACCATCTCAGCTATACGGTTCAAATTTACCAGATCTTTTGGACCTGAAACATGTGCAATGAACTTGTGAAAACAACCTATGTATCACATAAGGAATACAAATTGTTACATGTAGATAGCATTTAAGTATTAAGACATGGTTGAGGAAATATGGTAATAAATTTAATGAATGAAACAAAGATAAAAGTTTAACCTTCAAACTCCTCTTTTTCCCCTTTACTCTTCCGTAAAAGCTCATAAGCAGCGCAGATCACTTCATGAGTGCCCTCTCTTTTCACTGCACTCATGCAAAAAGGTTTGATCCCACGATTTTCTAGCGTTTCCTTGAATGATGGCCACTTTTCATATGCTTCTGGAAGGTCCATTTTGTTGTAGGCAACCACATAAGGCTTTTCAGAAAGTTCAGGATTAAAGAGTTCCAGCTCAAGTCGAAGCGCATCAAACTCAAGTTCTGGCTGCAGTCCTGAGCCATCGACAACATGTACCTAAAAAGTAACAAAAGTTCTATTAGTCTACAAAAGATTTCATAACACCTAACCCCTCTCTCTCTCTCTTTAATTCATGTCCACCGGTGTGGAGCAAACTAACTACAAGACTGAAACATAGATCAGGGCCTTTTATTTTCTATATTGGAAAAGGGGCTGATGGTGATGAGATGCCAATATGAGTGAAATACAGTGAAGGAATTGAGCGCTCTTACTTCGTTAGTGGAACTAAGTACAAACAGCAATCTAATGATTTCAATGATGCTTTAAAGCTAGAGATGGAAGGGTAATCATAACAATAATAAATCCAGAGAAGGTAATTTAAGAACCTAGATCAGGAGCATACAAATGTCTATCCATTGGCCCACAACATGAGATGAGATGATGATGATAATTAATAAAAAGATTAAAGTACAACAAACCAGTTTTCATATTATGCATGTTCTGTAATGATGCTCTTAAATATTTGATTACTTTGTAATTGAAAAAGTGGCGATTCATGATAGAAAGCCTGTACCAGAGCAGAACACCTTTCAGTATGTCGTAGAAATTCATGACCTAAACCAAAACCCCGGTGTGCTCCTTCAAGTAAACCAGGCAGATCCGCCACAACCATTGTAGAATCATAGTCAAATGAAACTACACCCAGATTAGGAAGTAAAGTTGTAAAGGGATAATTTGCTATTGTTGGCTGTGCTGCACTTATCACACTCAAAAGTGTGCTTTTTCCTGCATTTGGAGCACCCACTATTCCAACATCTGCAACCAGCTTTAGCTCCAACTCCAACCACCTGATCAAGAACACCATTATTCCTACTGAGTATATTGTGAGGGGTGGGGGGAGAGGGAGAGAGTGACCATCACATAGAGATATTAACTACCCCTAGCTTGGGGCTTATGTGTATAGGTAAGTCAAGAACTGCAAGAACTCCTTCAAGCTCTACGAAGTACAAAGATTGATGCAACTAAGTCTCATTTAAACTATCTGGGATCAAGTAACAACTACCAATTATTCAAACTCAAAATTCACAAGTAAATTAAGGTAAAGACTACACAGAAGACCCACTTTTATTTTAACATGCAATTCACCCTTATGCTTTCATGTATAATTCTCAAACATATGCCTTCACAAACTTGTTGAGCTCATTTTTGCATCACACCATCAAGAACCCAAAGTGTTCCTGGAAGTCTAAAAATACAGCAGGTTAAATTCAAGACTCCACTATTGATGTAGCCATGGAAGATTAATTTGTTATACTTCACAAATTCATCAATTCAAGATTTATTTTATTGGGTCAATGTGTGAAGTCCAATTTAAGCAATAATTGTACAGTCATAACTTCTGGTTATACGTACCTAGGGGTTAAAATAGTTTTCAATTTGGATTTTTTTTTATAAGTATTCTAGGGGTCAGACAATTTTTAATTTGGGTTCTAATTTCTGCAAATCCTGTGAGTTAAAGGATATTTTGATCATTTTATTGAGTCTATAATTATTTAAGAGATTCTAAGTAGCCTAGATTTATTCCTGAGTCCAAGTTGGTCTTTTATTAACTTAATGGGTTTTTAGTTTAATAGTCTAGTTAGAAGTCCTAATAATACTAGTACTCAAAAGAAGTTGCAGATGATTAATAGAACAATTGAAAGTTTGATTATTGGGGCAAATTTACTTCTTTTTTTCTTTTTCTTTTTTTTTTTTTTTTTTTTTTTTTTCTCTCATTCTCTATCCCCTTTCTCTTCATTTTGACATTTTGTCATTATTCACATCACTGTTCACACACACACACACACAAACAAAGTCCAAGGTCAATTATGCTAATGTTTGTCAAGCAGTCTTCTCAAGATTTAACGCTAGGGCTGCCCTTAGACCCTAAATAGACCTTAGGTGCATTTTTTCAAAGGACAGTTTATTTCCAAACCAGTTTGGAGAAAACTTCCTTCAACCTATTAGGTGGCATTTCAAAGGAATACCCACATGTACTTTTAGTCACATGACCTATTCAATAAGTCATATAACTTATTTTAATAATTTAATACGTCATGTGATTTAATGCACATGGATGGTTTTATGAATCGCCACCTAATAGGTTGGAGGAAATTCATCCAAAACAATTTGAAGGAAAACTCTGTCAATTTTTTTTTTATATTTAAATATGCCACAAACTAAGAGCTAAAGTAACTAGTATATCAAATAATTTACAATTACTTTCACCATCAAACCAAAAACAAAATTCAAGCACACAAGAACAGAAACTAAATTCCAACTATCCAATCCCTATCCCCCACTTAAAAGATCAGTCACCATTACATCACCAAAGTTGTGATCAGCCATATGTTCAGTTTAAAATGTGTCAAATATGCACAAATGTGAACTGAGGATTACAATCCTAACTCATGATTGCAGTTCCTAAAAACCTATCTATCCATTACAAAATAATCAACATTTAAAAACAATGCAGCATCTTAATCCAACAAAAGAGCACTCACATTTCCGGGCCGGCTTCGCCATTCTCAGCAATCCTTGGCACCTTATTAGTCCCGGACCTAAACGAGGCGTTCCCTCGGCCGCCTCTCCCGCCGGGCAACAACAATGCCCGTTGCCCTGGATGCAACAATTCCAAAAGCAAAGCCTCCTCTTTACCAGCCTCCCTAATCACCGTTCCGGGCGGCACTTTCACCACCGCATCCTCGCCTTTCGCACCGTCCATCGAACTCCCCTGCCCGTGGCTCCCCTTCAACGCTCGGAAATGCAAGCTGTTTCGAAACGGCAGCAGCGAGTTCATCGAACCGTCGACTTCCACGTACACGTTTCCGCCTCTGCCTCCGTTGCCGCCGGACGGACCTCCCAACGGCACGTACTTCTCGCGACGGAACGCGACGACGCCGTTTCCGCCGTCGCCTGCCTTGACGTAGATTTTCGCGCGGTCGAAACACCGCATCACCGCCGGTACTCCTTTCTCCTTCACTTCTCCTTCTTCGAATTCGCCATCGGTGTCATAAATATTCACGGATTTGCCATCGTCTTCGTCGTCGTCGTCGAATACGTAGAGTTTCGCCGAAACTCCATCCTCCTTGACTATTCCTTTATAAACACCATCGCGATCTTTAACATTTACGCCTTTGCCTCTCTTAAACCCTACTACCTCACTCTCTTCTTCCACTTCCGATTCGTATTCTTCCTCATCGGAATCATCCTCAAACAATTCAAGTTCACCATAATTAAGATTCAAATTACCATTCACGCCTTCCTCTTCGACTTCTTCTTCGTCTTCGCTAATCAAATCGGGAATCTCATTCTGGATTTTCGGCAAGGCGGAGTCGGAGAGCTTGACTACGGAGGAGAGATTGAGAGAAGGGACTGAGAAATCTTCCTTGGGAGGGAGGCGAGTGTAGGTGGTGGCTTCGCCGCCGGGGGAGAGAACAATCGGCTCCGGCGGGGACTTGAAGCGATTGGATTGGGTCTTGAACTTGTTAGGGTTTCGTAGCTGTTGCTTTCTCTTGGAATTGGAATTGGAATTGGAGGGCTTGTGAGGCTGAGGGTTGTGAGTTTTTGGGCGAGCGAGAGCGTAGGTAGAGAATAAGCTCGTTGAAGAAATGGAAGCAGCAACAGCAGCCATTTTTTTTTGGTTTTAGCTCAAATGAAATGAAAGAAGCGGCAAAGAAAAGTGTTGGGAGTGAGAGAGATGGATAAGGCGCCACCTGTCGGTGTCAAGCGTGGGCGTTGACGACTATGCGGCGTCGTTTTGTTCATGTGTCTAAATTTTTTTTTTTTTTTTTTTTTTCTGGGAAATGATTCAGGTCTAAAATTCAAACCTATGAAAACCAAAAAAGAAAAGAAAAAAGAAATTTAAACCAAAAATAGAAAAGTCTCTCTATAATATAATATAATAATTGATGGATATCAATTATCCAAACACCAAAATACTCAAACGGCTTAAATCGTTCGAATGTTTGAATGATGGAGTAATAATGAAGTTGCAATTAATGAAACTCTGGTTCTTCGGCATAAGATCTTCACCCCATTACCAAACATCTCAAATCATAGGCAGAAGCTCTGTGGTTCATGCCTCATCGTATTAATCTCAGGTCTTCCATCACATTTTAGTTATGAGAAATGTAGGAAATCAAGGGAAGATAGTCAAATATAACTCTTATATAAGCTTTAGATCATACTCATGAATGACTAATAAAACCTTTAAAATTATTGCGTTTCCTACTTTTTTGAGTCAGAGAAACTTAGGCCAGCACCACAATGGTACTCTTTGTTAGTGTGACTTTCATTTTTAGATCTTCTAACACTCAAGAATGGACGAATGGCTAACTAATTTTCCTTTCATCAAAACTATAAGGCAGTCCCCCCATTACTTACTCTAATACAAAAAAATAGGGGTGCATTGTGAATAAACGCTTAAAGATAATTACTCGCAAAAGGGAGACATCAATTTAAAATAATCCCTACTCCATTGTAATTATAATCACAATACAATTGAGAAAAAAGAAGGAGACGATGACTTTGAAAGAGATAGCACTATTTGTACTACCATACACACAAGTAAGCACCTTTTGAAGTAAGTTGCTTCATATAATCAAAAGCTTGGGCTTAAAATAAAGGTATGAATATGGTCGGTGAGGTAGATGAGGTCTGATTAATGCATAGCTCTAGGACATTGCTTTATAACAGGCCATTCGTATGTCTGATACCCATCTTGAATAAGAATCGAAACTTTTGGTTGATGGATATTTGGGATAATGGCAACATTGAGTTGTGAGCTTTTTTGGATATTACAATATAATTCACAACCAATTTTGGATAATCTGGTTAGCCAAACTAGCATACAATGTCCTTTTGGGGGAAATTACCTCTTACGAATTTGCTAAATTTGAAGAACCTCGTTAGTTGGTCAAGATGCTTTTCATGGTTTGAGATAATTGTGCTGATAATACTACAGATTAGTTAAGTGCCTTTTTTTTTTTTTAATGTTTTTGGCATGCACATGCTCATGGATTCTTTCAAGCCCATTTGACAAAATCCATCTCTTGGACCCGTGGGTAAGCTTAAAAATAGGCTTAGGGTCCATTTGGATAGAACTTATTGCTGAAAACTGAAAACACTGTAGCAAAATAATTTTTAAATGTGTGAATAATGTTGGACCCTTTTTTCTGAATAAAGTGCTTGTGGGTCCTATGAATAGTGCTGAACAGTAACTTTGTCTCCAGCACAGTGTAATCACGTGCATAAACAATACCGATTACTATTCATAAGCGTTGAAAAAAAAAAAAGAAAAACGCAAACGTGACAACCAAAACGTGAATCCAAACGGGCACTTACTCTTTGCCATCCATACCACACTCCTATAAATTTCTCTATTAAAAATTATATGGACTTAGGTCATGTGGGAAAAAAATTGCAAGAAACTAATAGACCTCTAGGAAAAAAAAATGGGGATTTACAAATACAAAGTTGCACTACTCATAAAGGTCAAGTTACGCCTGATTCTAGTGCAAACATATGTAGATCTTAAATGGTCAAGGTCGCAATGACCTTTTTTTTGTTTCATTGTCGAGCCATCTATATATTTATTAATTTATAGGGTGTAAGAAGATTATGGAAACTGGTTAATAACATATATTGTTAAGAACGTATAAAAGATAACATGAACATAGGGAATGGAACACAGAACAAGATACAACGAGCCAATGGATATTATTAGATTCAACAGCTTTTTTACATCGGACATAAGAGAAACTGAAAGACATCTTACAAGGGCTTTCTTCCCTCTATATCCGTTCCAAAGATACAAGAGGCCTATTTATAGGTAATAAGTTACAGAAATATTTTACATTAAAAGGATAAAAAGTCTCTACAGCAAATGGTAGGGGCTAGTTCATCCTTGACAAATGCCCGGGAGAGTAGAGGTCCTGAAAATGGATTGACAAATGTCATCTTGAATCAGGGGGCCAAGTTTAGTAGTGATCTTCCTCCATGTATGTTGCTGACAAAGTGATAAATGTCTTCTAAGAGGAGAAGATAAGAACGGCAAGAACTTCCTGCATGGTTGGCAACTGTCATAGTAAAGCAATAGGGGCATGGTCTCAACAAACATCTGCCAAGGATAGTAGGGGCTGGTGAAAGAAAAGTCTTGTGGAATCCGCCAACGGTAATGAAGTCTTCTGACAAATAAGATCACGTGCTCAAAGATATTTTTGAACACTTTTTTTTTTTTAAGTGTTAGAAATGTACAAGACTTTTCTTTCACCAGCCCCTACTATCCTTGACAGATGTTTGTTGAGACCATGTCCCTATTGCTTTACTATGACAGTTGTCAACCATGCAGGAAGTTCTTGCTGTTTTTTTCTTCTCCTCTCAGAAGACATTTATCTCTTTGTCAGCAGCATATATGGAGGAAGATCACTACTGAACTTAGCCCGCTGATTCAAGATGACATTTTTCAATCCATATTCAGGACCCCTACTCTCCTAGACATTTGTCAAGGATGAACCAGCCCCTACCATCTGTTGTAGAGACTTCTTATCCTCTAAATGTAAAATATTTTTGTAACCTATTACCTATAAATAGGCCTCTTGTACCTTTGGAACGGATATAGAGGGAAGGAAGCCCTTGTAAGATGGCTTTCAGTTTCTTTTATGTCTAATGTAAAAAAGTCGTTGAATCTAATAATATCCCTTGACTTGTTGTATCTTGTTTTGTGTTTCATTCCTTATGTTCATGTTAGTAATTACCCTCGAGTGTCTTGAATATGGATGACAATTTCTACTTGACCTATGAGTACCCAGCTTGATAAAGAATAAGGTCGGGTTTGGGTTTTAAAAAAAGAAAAACCCAAAGCAAGTCCGGGTCGAATCCAGGTTTTGATAAAAGCTGGCCCAAACCCAGACCCAACCCGGTTAAATGTTAAATTACTAAAGACCCCTTATATATAGTTATAAACCCTAAACTCTAATCCTCTCATTTCAACTCACACTCATAGCAGCCTCATTCACCTAGCTCTCCTCTCCCACTCTCACTTACTCTCAATCTCAATGCCGGCCCAAACTCTCACCGCTGGACGTCACCCGCCAGCCCAAGCTCTGTCATCGCATGTCTGTTTTGTTCTATTCTCTTCAAAATCTTTTTATTTTATTTTATTGTATTCAGCCTAAGATTTTGTTTCAATTGTTTGTTTCATATGAGAATATTAGCAAGTACTGTTACAACTTGCAAACCCGTGGTCAAGCCCATAGAACAAAATAAACCAATGCCCAGTTGTGTACCTTCTCCAGTAATGTATTTTATGATCTAAATTTGCAATAGATACATAAAACTTCATCTAATACATTTTATACCAAATGTAAGGACTCGTTCGAACCAAAAATTATAGAATGATTTTATGGATAGACTTCACAATGCATGAAATATATATATCATTGATCTACTATTCTTAGTTTCATGGATCTAAATTATAATAGCGAGGGGAGTGCTTCGGTGTTGGCTCAAAAGACCCCTTATGTTGTGAGGGGTCTTTTCAGTATATTGTTGATAGGGGTGTCAATTCGGGTTAGCGTGTCGGGTTCGTGTCGTGTCAAGGTAGGGGTATTCGACTAAATTACTCAACCCTAACCCGACCATTTAATAATCGTGTTATGATCCTTCAACCCTAACCCGACCTGTTAATAAGGTGGGTTGACCTAACCTAACTCATTTGACACACATAATAAACGAGTCGTGTTGGGTTAACACAAATGTAACACAACCCATTTTAACCTGCATAATATTTAATATAACATCCATCTAGAAATAATTTTTTTTACATCCCAAAAGTAGTGCATACACTTCAACTCGTTAACCCACATTCAAAATAATATAATTCAACAAAAATATAACATTCATCTAGAAACAAGTTCTTCACACTCTAAAAAAAGTGCATACACTTCAACCCAAATTCAAAACAACATAGGTTAACAAAAATAATATAGTTCAACAAAAATATAATATTCTTGGAACTTGCCAAATGCTAAGTATTAATATTGAAAGAATTGGAGCAAATAGTAGACTAATCCTGACTATGATTACAATTATCATCCATAGAGAGAGAGAAAGAGAGATAGCAATAACCGGTTTGAGACTTTGAGTTTAAGAATTAGGCATGAGACTATAAGATAGTAGAGTGAGTAGTACGGCTAAAAAAAAAAAAAAAGATATTTATAAGAAGGTTTAGAGATTTAGGGTTTTTAGGGTTTAGAGATCTAAGGTTTGTAAAGTTTCAATTTCCAATTATATCATTTGTAAGTTTTTATAATTACTCACTTTTCTTTTTAGATTTAAAATATATATTGGATATAAAATGTATTTGACAAATCTAAAATAAAATGAATATTTATTTGTTATACGAGTTAAACATGTTGTGTTAAGCGAGTCATTTTGGGTTGACACAAATAAATTGGCGTATCAAATGTATCTATTGCGGATTATGCAAGTTGACCCGCTTATGACACGTTTCTTATCGTGTCACTTTTGGGTCGACATGTTTATGACCCAAACCTATTAAGGCACATCCCTAACCCGCAAAAACCAGTGTTGGGTACATGTCGTGTTCGCGGGTTGGGTCAAACATTGACACCCCTAATTGTTGATGTGATGATGTCCTCCATTACTCTTTTATCTTTCTTCTTCATACATATTTGTTTATGCTATTTTAGGCTTTCAATTCAATTTTTTTTGGTTGGGCTGCGGATTGGGCCCAAATCTGACAGGGCTAAATGGGGCCCACGGGGCCCGACAAGCAGGTCTGGGCGGGTATAAAAAAACCTGTTAATTAAATAGGCTGGGTCCATGTAAAGGGTCTTGGCCCTCAAGGCGGGTCCGGGTATGAAAAAACCTAGCCCAAACCTGGCCTATTACCATTCCTAGTCTTGAAAAGGCTATTCCATCAAAATATATTTCTTCTTCCGAAGTTGTGGAACTATTTTTTACTATTATTTTCTTGCTATCTTTCGATTTGAATATAATCAGAGCTATAATAATTTCCTTTACATTCTACATGCCACCATATACAAAAACTATTTCACCCCAATATTCCCATTCATTCTAAAAAATCAAGTCATTTGTAGGGTTTTAAACAAGTCGAACATAACTAGGTATTAAATAAGAATATAACATTAAATTTACACAAATGACATTTTTTATCCTCTTTTTTTTTTTTTTTTTTCTAATCCAAACAAAAAGTTATATTTAATTTAAAATTTCTACCACCTCTACCAAATATATATGAGGAAATTTTTTTTTTTTTTATAATATTCAACTTTTCATTTTGTTGACAACTTTATTTTTTAATTTTAATTTTTTATCTTCTCACTATTTCATCATTTCACCAAAGAGGAGCGTCAGATTGTCAACTATGTTGCGACACAATGAACGAAGGGAACTGCTTGTATCAAGCCATCAAGGTTTGAGAAAGATGGAATTGAACTTGGGTAATTCGATAGGCAAATACTTCAACCCATTCTTTAGCTACTTGGGTCCCTTTTTGATATTGTCCTAGTGTCATTCCCATCTCCATTATTCTTGCCCATGTTTTACGGTAAGGGGAAAAAAATTGGCCTTGGGTTTTCTTGAATTTCTTCCTAACATATTTTCATTATTCTTTCATTGGGGTGAAATAGGAATAATAGAAAATAAGAGAGAGAAAAGTAGAAAAAAAAACTGATTTTATTGGTATTTGGTTGGAGAGAAGGGGATGATAGAAAATTGGTGGGGTTCAAGTATTTTCTCCATTGGTCCACCAAAATTCTATCTTCCTAATTTGGAAAGAAAATAGAGGGGAGAGGAATAGTTGCAGTCAATAACTGAACTATTCCCTCCTCTTACATGAATTTGCTACTTGCTTATTCCGTTTTTTTTTTTCTCAAGAGGGACCTACGTGTTGCTTTTTGACCTTTTTTTTTATTTTTTTTAATAGCTTTCCTAGGTATGATACATGTTTTATTCTTCTTATTTTCTTTTCTTTATTTTTCTATTTTTTGGGTTTAACTATATGTGAATTTTTTCAAAACTTTTTTTTTTGGCATGATTTTTATTTTTTTAATAAATTTGGGTGATTGTCTTTTCTTTTTATAACACTTTTTCATTTTTTTTGTTTTAATTGGACATCATTTTTTTCATCTTTTCACTTTTCCACCCCTAACCAAACACAAATGAGAGAAACTAAAATTTCCTCTATCTGTACACTTTTCTATCTCTTTCTCATTTTTTATCTTCCCACTTTTTCACTCCAACTAAACCAACCCTAGGAAAAGAAAGAAGATTAGAGAAAGAAGGATTCCTATTTCTAAAACCTTAGATTTGTTACCTTGTTACAAAGTCGAGAAGAATGTATTGATTATTTGGAAAGTACAAAACACTTATAACAAAGAATTGGAATTGGACCCAAATGAGTCTAATATTCCAAGTTTCCAACAATAACGAAAACCACTATATGCTGGAAAATTTTCATAAACTCCTCTTTATTTTTGGGCAACATAATCGAAACCTTTCAAAAATGAAATCATACCTATTGAATATGAAAGTTGACAATATTGAAACACAGTGATGGATAATGGTCATCTATCTACGTCTGTCTAATTTTCCTCACACGTCAAATAATTTTCTTCCACAAGAGAGACAAAAACCTCATACGCCCATGAATGAAATCATTGCACACTCCACACCATCGATGGAAAATAGAGCAAATTGTGGAACTAATGACCAAATCAGAGTTCTGTATGAGAGAAAACCCCTAAAACACTTGTTATACATTTGATTTGATATTATGAGTATGTGAGTTATGAATAAAGCATAGAGAAGTTTTTGGGCCTTTTGGCTGATATCACACTAGTGCAACTTCGATCGAGTATTCTCTGCTTAATTTCCAATTTTCCATAGCTATGATTGTAAGCAAAAAGGTTAAACAGCCTTAATTTTTAAACTATTTTGTCAAACAACCTTTTTTTCAAACTATGTAGTAAAATACTACTATTTTGGAACTTGACATTTCTGATGTCGAGTTCCAAGCAGAACTCAAGTCTTATGCACATTTTGCCACTTAATTTTTTTTTTAATTGCGTAGAAATGTTGAGTTCCACTTAAAAATATGCATAAAACTTATCATTGTTTAAAATAGTGGTATTTTGTTAAGGACAAAACTTAGGTATAGTATTTTAAGTACTGTTCTTTAGGTTCATTTTTTAAGATTTGATTATGTGGCTACTTAATTAAAAAATATACTTCTGTCTCATGAGAAAAAACCCACATGATAAAATTTTAAAATAAAAATCTAAAGAATAATACCTAAGTACTGTTCCTAAATCTTGCCATTTTACTAAATAATTTGAAGAAAGGGTTGTTTAGCTACATAGTTTAAAAATTAAGGCTATTTAGCCATTTTCCCTGATTGTACAAGTGGCTAGCATTTATTTATCCAGCGAGGTAGGTAGTTTTTTTGGAAGTTTGGATTTACAATACCATTATTTTGGACCCCACCCCAACCAAAAAAAAAAAAATTTAGCTCATAAACCTTGTTTGATTGAATAGAACTTGCATTTCATGCCAAAAAAAAGAAAAGAAAAAGAAAGTGATTTGAATTTAATTCTTTGGTTTAATTATACTATATTTAATTGGCAGTTTTTTTTTTTCAAAACCTTCATTATTTTTATTTAAAATGTTTCATTTTAATTCATACATATTTCAAAAAGATCCTTATAGTTAGTGCTAGTCATGTGATGGATTAAAAATAGTAACATGACATATAGAGTTCATACCGTGTTATTAAACTAATTTCCATTTCAATAAATTTATTTAATTTAATTTATTATGTCAGGATTTTCAATTTATTAAACTGGCTTGTAACCCCATGCATATGCATTAATACACCTAAAGATATACAATAAGATATATAGTATAATTCATGTATATAATTTAAATACTATTCATAGTCATTTTTATATTTTGTTAACTCTTTATAAAATTTTGTAATGATATTATTAGGTATAAAATGTAAATTGTCCATGTTTATTTATTTATTATTGTGAAGCATTTTTTTTTACGATTCATTTATTCTAGACTCTTTGATTTTTATACTTAATAACTCATTTGGATGAATATTTATAACGTGATCTCACATTTGATTCTAAAATTAAAAAATGAAACTCTTTAAGAATAGATAATTTAGGACACATGGCGTAAAATTGGAACTCTAATTTGGAATTTTAATTTGAGTTTCTTTTAGTTTTACCTATTATTATATAATAGTGTGTAACCCCGTGCATATGTACGGATACATTTAAAAATAATCACAATTACATGTATATAATTTAGAATCTAATTAGATCTAGACTCTTCTATTTTTGCATTCAATAATTTACTTGCCACAAAAATTAAAAAATTAGATGGAACACATGCACAAAATTGAACTCCAATTAAAATTCAATTTAGAATCTAATTGAATTTAAACTCTTTAATTTTTGCACCTAATAATTCACTTGAAACACAAATTTAAAAATTAGATGAGGCACGTGGCGCAAAATTAGACTCTAGTTTAGAATTTAATTGGATTTTCTCTTAGCTTTGGCTATATATATATGACTTATAAACTTGAATTATTTTTAGTTATACAAAAAAATGGCTCATAAATATAAAATCATTCAAAATTTTTTTTTTTTTATGGTTTACTTATATTGGATTTCTATTTTTTACATTAAATTAACTCCTTTGACATAAAAATTAAAAAAACTTAGTTTAGATGGGACACAAGTCACAAAATTAAACTCTAATTGAAATCTCATTTTTATATTGAATTAACTCACTTGGCACAAAAATTTAAAAACTTAGATTAGATGGGACACATAACGTAAAATTAGACTCTAATTTAATTCCAATTTGAAATCAAATTGGATTTTCTCTCAGCTATACTTATTATTATATATATATATATATAGACTAACTTGTAACTCTATGCATATGCATAGATACACTTAAAAATATACAATAAGATGCATAATATAATTCATATATATATATATATAATTTAAATACTATTGATATTCATTTTTATATTTTGTTAACTCTTTAAAAAATTTTGTAAGGATATTATTAGGTATAAAATGTAAATTTTTCATGTTTATTTATTCATTTATTATTATGAAGCACTTTTTTTATGGTTAATTTATTTTAGACTCTTTGATTTTTGCACTTAATAATTTATTTGGATGAATATTTATGATGTGGTCCCACATTTGATTCTAACATTAAGAAATAAAACTCTTTAAAAATAAATAATTTAGAGAACATGCAAATTTGGAACTCTAATTTGAAATTATAATTTGAGTTTCTCTCAACTTCACCTATTATATATATATATATATATATATATATATATATATGAGAATATATACTCTTTTTTTATAGGAAGAATATAGACTTTTTAAAAATATTATAAGGTGCAAATTTAAAATAAAGGTCAAAGAATTATATATTTAAGAGCATTAGTAGTAGTGATTAAATATTTAATTTTTTAGCACCTTAAAAATTTCTTTATCTATTTGATTACTTCACTTTATAATAAACTTAACATCAAAAGGTCCTTCTCAAAAAAAAAAAAAAAAACCTTAATATCAAAAGTTTTATTTTTTTATCACTTCATTTAAAATAATATAAATAACTCACTAAAATCATAAAAAAAAGCGAGAGAATTTGGATATTTTAATTGAAGGAAGAATGAGAATGTTAATAAAATATTGTATATATTTTTTAACAACCTACGATAGTAGCTAAGTTGCAAAAAAATTTAATTTTAACTTTCTAATTACGCATGATTTTGATTATTTGATGGTAAAATAGCTGTTTTGCTAATATACAATGATGACTGCTCTAACTTTTTTTTTTTTTAACACTGTATAGGCATTTTTTCCATTAATTTTTTTATTATAGGAAATTAAAAATAAAATAATAATTGGGAAGGATAAAGTTTATAAATGGGAAACCACGATACGTGGTGCCAGCACAGAAACAAAACGTAGGAAACAAACCGACAGGTCGTACAAGTGAAATCTTCGGTGGGATTTTCTTTCCTCAGTACTATGTTTTGTCTTTTGAGATCTTCCGTTATAATAAGGTGCCCATGTGCAAATGTGCGACACTGCTGTACTAGGCTTTGCATCTCTTTCACGCACTGTAAATGTTTCTTCAGGTATAACACTCAAAACCTTAACAAGCTGCACTTAAGTTGAACTCCTTTTTATGTCTTTTTTTTGTTCCTGACATGGTGAATTTAATAGGTGATAGCTTCATTCCTGTTATTTATTTATTTATTTTAAGAAGATGCTTTCACTGTTTAGCTCAGCAAGTATAAATGTAAAAGCAAATGAGCTAAAATTACGGCAGAAAAAACTAAAAAGTAGTTGAAATAATGAATTCATAAATATAAGAAGTTGCTGAAATACTCACATGGTGAATTTAATAGTTGATAGCTTCATTCTTGTTATTTATTTATTTATTTTAAGAAGATGCTTTCACTGTTTAGCCCAGCACGTGTAAATGTAAAAGCAAATGAGCTGAAATTACGGCAGAAAAAACTAAGAAGTAGTTGAAATAGTGAATTCATGAATAATTGAATAGTACTAAAAAGTACACGTTTAGAAACAACTTATTTAGTTGAAACTGAAAATTTTTTGCTGAAAGTACTGTAGATAAAACTAAAAAACAACTGAAATAATCCAGTAAGACTAATGAATAGCACTAAAAAGTGCAATGAGACTAAAAAATAGGAGCAAATATAAGCTAAATAATAAAAAAACTGGCTTTTTAAGCCAATACCAAATGTAACTTTAATATTCTTTCTTGTTATGAATTAGAAAGCATATGCATAACTATCTGTTGATCTCTGTTGCACTACTATTTTTCTCTCTTGTTAACATCTCTATGGTCTTTGTGGAAATGGATTGTTTAGAAATTATAAAGAAAAGAAAAAACTAGTAACACAAGCTATTACGCAATTCTTTGCCACAACTGTGCTGCGGCAAATAATGAGTTGTGAAGAAAAAATGCTGAATTAATGTGTTAGTGATAGGCAAATCATTCACAATTTACAACATCAGAGTCGTGGCAAAAAGTTATGGGGTAGTTTGTGATCCCAAAGCTGCTCAATTATAAATTACCATTGTTTGAAATGATTTTTGAAGAAAACATATTTTTGTAGGGTAATCTAAAATCTTAGTGGACCTTTAACCCGTATCATTTTGGATCTTAGTTGGAAAAAGAGGGACCCCTAGGGAATCTTGTGGTTAAAAGCAGCTGGGTAGCACGTCTTATATTTGGTCCCATATGATATCATTTTGGAACAGTCATAATTTAATTCTGTCATATGACATGAGTTCACTTACTAAGATACACATAGAGAAGTACTATTGATTTTGTGGCAAAGGCATTAAAGTTGGCAGAAATATCACAGTTAGTTGTTGGAGACATTGAAATGAGGAAGGGAAAGACTGGAAATTTAGCATAATTGGTGGACCATTGGGTGCATGTGAAACTTATCAATCAAAATGGGGGAATAAAAATTTTCTGTCCCAATGTGGGTTTTTCACTCTATGCTCCATCAATCGCAACCTATCACATGTCTCATTTTTTCCCTTATAAAGTAACCAAAGTATAAAAGGGGGTAAAAAAAACGATACACATGACTTGTTGTAGTTGGTGAAGTATAAAATAGAAGTCTCAGTGGAACAGATGATTTTTATTTTTTGTTTTGGGGGGGGGGGGGAGTAAAAGTCTAGCATTGACGATGGTTGATACAATGATGTTCACTTCATATCATGATGATTACCCACAATTGGGTTTCTCATAATTAAGCATGAGACATGGTGGCTGCAGTACAATGTTTAGAAACCAAGTCATTAATTTCTACACTCCTCCCCTTTTTCTTTTTAAACAATGATTTGCTGCAACCCTTTCGAGAATAATTTTGTCTTATCACAATGACCCCCTTCTTAGTTTTTCTTAAAACGTACATTTCTTGTAAGCTTTTCTGCACAAGTGGTATCTGATAATTAAGTAGCCCATCAAGTTCATAATTGTCACACGTTGTGTCATTCCAACACCATCATCAATAGTAGATTTGCATACATGTTTCCTGAGCTTGTCCCAGAATGCTGGGGTTAAGACGTTTGTCACAATCACCTTCTTTACAGTTTCTGTTTCTATTCATGTACTTCAATGTCATTATTTTCGGGATAATGAGAGAGGAATGGCTATGTATAGTATGCATCATCTATTGTATTCTCAAACTCTGTAATGTTGTAGGTAGTTTGGCTTACCTTTGACACTGAAGGAAATTACCATCCTTTTTGGGGTCATCCTATGTTTTCGCACAATGAGCTTGAGGTGGGGATGTCCTGAGTTATAGGGTATGAGATAATTTTAATTATGTAAAAAATTATGGCGAATTACCCATCTACAATAAGCATGTGCTCTGTTGAATCCGATAAAGAGTCGCACTCATGTAATTTGTGATTCAACTGAAATAGGACATATATACATATGGTACTTTTAGATACCACAAAAAACTGCAATTTTATTATTTTAAATAGTGAAGCTGGCTTTCAATCTTTTTTTCCTGTGTGTGCTTGTATGTTAATTAGTTTCTTTCTTAATTGACTGCACATTGTTGTCTTTTAGTCTATGTATCGTATCTCTGTTGGCTTGTTGCTTTTTTCTGGAGGCAGCTAGAGCACTTATCCGAGACTGTACTAGATGTATAGCTGCCAGGACCTTATGGAACCATAGAACACACATGCTTTTCAAGAAATTCTTAAGGCAAGGTCATGATTGACACATCACAGACCAATTAAGACTTAGCAAAGAATGTTAAGCTAGAAACTGGAAGATATCTCATGAATACTTTTGAATTTGATACACATATGGAGTAAATATGGTTTTTCCTTCCTTTCCTGAGTTTCTGGATATGACAGTTTTCTGTAGATTATGCAAGCTTTTCTCATTGCTATATGTGATATTTAGGCATTTTGGGTGTCTTGGATTGTCTGCTTGATCTCTTTTGGGTCCTAAAATGGTGAAACAATCTTCTTATATAATTCTTTTTGTATTGATAATCAATGATGATCTTTCAATAGAAAAGGTGCTCTTGTGAATTGGTGACATTTTTGCCTCTTTAATATATGCTTCATTTTTTTATAGAGAAATTGCACAGAAATGCAATGCGTATTATATCATTGGTAAAGCAGGTCTGAGAATTATAACATAATCAAAGATAACCTTCTAAATGAAAGACTAATATTTTGCATTCAATTAACTTCATAAATCATACTTACACTTATCATTTTAATTGCAGCAGTTTAAACTAACTTTGTGCCTCCCAGAATAATTTATAAACAGCTTGTTGTTTGTTTGTGGTATTATTAGCTTAAGCTTAGCTCAAACATAAGAAACACCAACAAACTTTTTTCCTCTCATCATTATGATGTAAATAGATCACTCCCTAAAGTAATTGTTGAAGTACCCTCACCCATGACTGTGGTCATTGCCATTTCTTTCTCTTGTATCCTTTCCAGCTCGTGCACAATCATTTCCATTTTTGGTCTCCTTTTTCCTGGAAAACTCATGCAATTTAGTGTCAGCCTGATCAAATCTCTCATTCCCTCAGTGGTGAAGCCTCCAGCTAGTCGACGGTCCACAAAATCATTTAAACTCAATCGTGATTCCACCTTCACAAGTTAAAATGAAAATAAAAAATGCAATAAAATCCATGTACTAATGGTTCAAATCTAACTCAAATCGTAACTTTTTGGATAGTTCTAACAGGATGAACTTTCAAGAGAGTAATGTTACATACCCATTGGAAAAAACTTTCATTAGATCCCAAGGAGTCAACATGCAAAGCCTCTTGTCCAGTCACAAGCTCCAAAAGAAATACCCCAAAGCTGTACACGTCACTCATTTCAGAGATGGTCCTTGATACTCCTACCCTAAATATTGGCACACGTGATGAATACTATACTATATACATTAATTCAACTCCATTTCATCAAAAAATAAATAAATCAACACCAAAATGAAATGCAATCAAAAGAAATTGATTTACTCTGGATCTCGGAAAACATTGGCACTGGACATGTGAGATGGACCTGCTTCTTCAATCATTTCAAGTAGTTTTGACACCCCTGCATCTGAAACCTTAGCAATGTAGTTCGAATCAACCAAGACATTTGCTGTTTTGAAGTTATTGTGCACCAAGGGAGGTCTTAGGCCATGTAAGTGGCACAAACCTGCATTAGTTAAAAAACCAGTTCTTAATTCAACTATCTGTCAATTCTGATTAGGTCTGGAACACCTTCATTAAATACCATTAGAACTACCTTTAGCAGCCCCTAAAGCTATGGATATCCTTTGCTTGAACTCTATTTTAGTTGATGAATCTATTCCAGTATCTGCCAGATGATCAATATAATATAAGATATGTATCCCATGCATGATCATTCCAAATCAGTTACACTAAATAAGTCATACCATATAAGTGATTGCACATGCTTCCATTTGTTACATATTCAAAAACTAGCATTTGAGATCCACTTTCCAGGCAGTAACCAAGAAGAGTAACTAAATTGCGATGCCGAATCTCTGACAAATAACTGACCTGCTTGCCACATAAACTGTTACTTTATATTCAAATTTGATAGAGATGTTATTCAATGCCATTTTGACATATACAAGACAAGCTATAATTGTCCTAATCATCTTCATTATAGTCATACAATATTCCTTTTTGTTAAAGTGAGCAAAGAAAAGTCTTGAAAGTTCATCCGCTTGACAAAATATCTACATGTAAGTATGTAACAGATTGTACATTCAGTTAATATTGTTGGTTTAACGGGTTCTTGTTAAATTACTGATTTTCCGAAAAGCTTAAATTATTAGGAGATGGTGAATTTAGGTCTTGTTTGGTATAATAGTTTAACAACATGTTTTTCAGTTTTTAAACAACATTACACATATTTTCATACACTTTTTCACTCACACGTATTTTAAAAAAATACAAATAACATTACTAGAACAACATTACCAAACGACCCCTTAATCATTTAACCACAATTATTCTAACACTCGTCATATGTGGGCTCAAACTCCCTTATAATAGGTGAGACCCAGTGTGTGAGATTTTAAATGGAAGATAAAGTGGAGGAGATATGGATCAAACTTAGAATCCCCTGCTTTGATTAAATTATCGATTGTTTCACTGTCTTTGCTCTTCCTCCTATTTAAAATGTTAAAAATTCTCATGTTGGGCCCACACTTATTAAGAGGAAGTTTAGGTCCATATGTGAGGGGAGTGTTAGAATTATGGTTAAGCTATTAAATTCACTATTTCTTAATAGTTTAAACTTTTGGAACAATCGGTACTTTAATAGTTCTAAAGTGGATTTTGGAACAAAGGGGGCTGGGGAGACAGAAGAACTTATACATTATACTGCAGAATGCAACACGGACATCAATGAAAGATTGGAACTTAGTAATACCTCTGCAACAAAATCTTGTTGAGGAGAACCTGGACGCCTTTTGATAGCTACAAGAGTCCCATCACGGAGCAAACCTTTATAAACAGGACCAAAACTTCCAAAACCGATGAGATTGCTCTCACTGAATTGCTTGGTGGCTAGCTCTAATTCCATCATTGTGAACTTGCCTCCGTGTGGTCCAGATGGAGCTGCTGCTGAACTTGATCCCCCTTCCCTATTCCACTCCACTGTGATTTGAGAGGGCATCAGTGGATGCAACCAACACAATACAATGTGCCATGAAAATAGCTATTTGAAACTCACCATTGTTAGTGCCTATGAAATCTTACCTAGTGCAGATGGATCCGAAGAACCTGTTTCTGAATTCTTGTTTGAAAGGTTTTTACAGTGTGTCTTGCAGAACCATACAAGCACAATGACTATTGCCGAAAATGCAAGCATCCCTACAGCACCTCCAACTATAGCTGCATTTGACTTTGACATGTCGAAAGGCCTTTGTGTCTCTCACAAAAAAACTTGAACATTGAAACTGTGATGCAGGGCTGTAATCAATATGTGAACAAGCTGAAATTTATTAATTATTATACTCGTCCAACAAAAAAAGAAAGAAGGAAAGAAAGACCAAAGCTTGATTTGAAACCCATATATGTGGCAACTCTATAGAAAGAATCTAAGATTAGAGCTTTGATACCAGTAATGGAAATTCCAGATACCTTCCTCTTGTTTACAATGGCATTTGAGCACTTTCAGGTGTCTTTTAGTACCGACAAATGCTCATATATGCTAACTGGCCGATCTTAAGTGTCGACCTGGGAAATAGTTAATTGGTAAGGATCAATGCTGCTAAAATATAAGGTAGGGATCAGAAGACAACTCATTTGCTGCTCATAGTACCCCACTTCGCTGTCCATTATTCAGCATCTCATAAAAAATGACACTTGAGAAACCCATGCTGTCCTTGCAAAACAGGCCCTTCCTTCTATTTGCTTTTGGGGGGATGGATTTGAGTGGTTTTTGGAACTAGTAGAAAACATCAAAATAGAAGTTATTATCCTATCCTTCGCTTCTGATACACTTCATGCTGGTTTATTTATGGCATTGCTTCCTGATAGAAAAACTTCTTAATGATTCACTTTCAAAATTTCGTACATACAGAGAGCATTTGATGCACAGCAAGAACTTCTGTCCCTCTGCTTACATTAATGTATCTCTCTCTAAGACATTCAAAGAGATTCTTAAGCTGTCCAGCATTTCTACGCTAAAAAAAGACCGTACCAGTACACAAAACTCACTTTCTACTTGAAAAGTTAATTGGTAGCTAGACTTACCTACTAATGTTTATTTTTTTATTATTATTATTTTAAGTTGATTCCTAGACTCGAATCAATGCCCATGTGGTATCTCTACACTGAAAAAAAAAAAAAAAACCAATGCCCATGTGAGCTGTTGTCACCAACTGTAATTTTTATTTTGTTTTTACTATGTGAGTGTGGACAGGGATAAAGGCGACTTTGATTGGACAGGCACTGGAAGACATAATTATTGATGGGGATCAAAAGAAAAGGTTGTTATCAGCCTATCAATTTCAAGTCTCTTCCCTGTATTCACTCTATCTTCCTTTTTGCCTCTTTTTTGTCATCTGATCTGGAAAGAAGGGAAGAGGCTCATATTATATAGTATAGAGAGATGGGACTCTGCGTCAGATGGGGTCATTGACAGCTGAGCTGAGCCAACAACACATTAACACAAGTTCAACTGGTGCTTAGTTTCCATGGCTACATGTTCTTGGTTTTTATTGCTTATAAACGAATGTAATCTCTTTTGGTAGAATGGGAATCTGATATTTTCTCTCTTTTTTTCCTGGTTTTGTATATATTTGCATTTTATGAAACTAGTTGAGCTGTGAAAAAAGAGGTGGGGATGGTTTTTGAGCTGTAAAAGGCACTCTTTCTCTGTCTTTCTCATTTATTTTATTTTGTTTGTTTACTTGAGTTTGTTGTACATGTTTTGGTTTGGACTTTAAAGAAGAAGAGGATTGGTGGAAAATGAGATTCTCATTTCTCAAGTGGGAAGGAGATAGAGATAGAGAGAGAGATTCTGTAGGGAAAGGTAGATTTCTCAAACAGGATTGTTGTTTGGATCTGTTGTCTGAGACTGTGGCAACAAGTGGGATTGCTTGTGCTTGGCATGACTAAACAGAGAGATTGCTTTCTGAACTCCATTGTTCTCTTTCATGGTATGAGCTTTTTGGTTTTCTTCACTGGAGGAACTTACTGTGCAACAGCTACAAAAACTAACAAATTTATGGTTTCCCACACCTCAAGTATTGCTACTTGCTAGGTACATTGGTTTATATGAAGAGTTAAAAAGTTAAAACGTCTCAATCAGAACAGTGGCATCCATCTAGTATATATGTATGTATGTATGCATGGCATAATAATTAGATTCTGTGTATGGGGGGACCATTAAAGTGTTTTTTTTTTTTTTTTTTTGGGACAGAGTTAAGTTGGGGTAGATTTCCAACTTACTTTTGACCTTTGTATTCAGACCAAAACCATGTTCTTCAGCATAAGATTTTTGGACTTCATTCTTAGTCTTCTTACTCCTAAATAGTTTCCTGTTACATCAGCCTAGCGTGAGGCTACATTAGCTTACGATAATTGCTATGTAAAAGTCTTGATAACGAAATTGTGTTGAAAATCTGCATGATGAATCCCGCTTCTTATGGCATATATAAAACCAGCTATTGAAATTATTTGCTTCCAAAATTTGTCAACAAGTCATTGTAAATAACTTTCCTTCACATGAATTATAAGTCCTTTTCGGACCATAGAAAAAGAAGAACAAGAAAAATGTGCCGTTTCATGGGGTTTAACAAAAGAAAATGTCAAAAAGGGTTTGTACACGCCAATACACTATGAAGGTATCCAAAGTAATGATATATGCATATTTCCGCTCACAGCTTGTGGGTTTCACTCCGCACTCTTGGGGGTTTACATGTTGTGAGAGGGATGATACATGAGATAGAATATTGCATCAAGACAGGAAGAAGAATTTTGTTTTTCTGCAATCCTGCCGCAAATCTCTAGGCTACACAACTCTATTATTGTTGTTTTTTTTTGACAGATATTATTGTTGTTATTTCTCCTTCTTTTTCTATTTTTTTTTGAGGAACCCTTCTTTTTCTATTAGAATGCTAGAATATGACAATATGGAATATCTTTTAGCATTCCACTACACTACAGGCACTATTCACTGGTCTTGTAAATTATCAATCCAATGATCCAATCCAATCATAATCCGCTACAAATATATATACAAGTAGGCTATTAACTTTCCAGTTTGAAACCTTAAATCTTTCCCTTTCCTTCAATAAATTTTTGTTTGTCTTCCACAAAAAAAAGAAAAAAAAAAAGAAAAAGAAAAAAAAAAGAGTAGCACTTACCTTTATATATACTGTGTTATTACTGAAGAGTCCCACTGCTTAGTGACAGAATCAGAAAAGTTTTTACTGCTTTCCCTTCTCCCCAGAACTCTCAGACTGATCTGCAACATTCTTCATTTTTTCCTTCCTCTTTGTATATATTCTTTCTTTTGGTCTGTACAGCATTCCAGCTTATGTAGCACACTTGTGAGTATATAATGACAATTAAACCTGCAATAACATCTTAAATACCATATGCTGGCCTGTACTTAATTGCACATTAGTATAATCCAGATTGGCTCTTGGTTTGATGTGCATCTTTATCTTTATCTAGTACATATATTTGATTGCTACTTCCTATATTTCTATCACATCATTACTAGGCTTTAACTGCTATTCATACAGTATCAATAAGAAGGGGAAAAAAATCAAAAAAGGAAAGAAAGAAAGATAACCATGTATTAGAAAAGACTTTTTGATTACCTAGTATGTGGGTCTTGGGAGAGGTTTTCTAGTTATTTGAGCAGACATTCCATTTGGAGGGGCCAGATGCACACATTGTGTAACAAAGAAATAAAGGTTGTCAAGTGTGAACAACAACATGGCCATCTTGAAAAAGTCTCTTTAATGACCTTTTGATAATAATGTACGATTAGACCTTACTCTAACATTTAGCAGCATTTAATTACTCAAAAAAAAGAAGAAGAAGAAGAAAGAGTAGCATTTAATTTGCCCATCTCATTTTCTTTTTATCAAGTTTAAAGAGTAAAAGGAAAATGCTAAAGGGCTTATGTAAGATTAAAGATACTTTATTTTTCTTATACAAAAAAGGGTAAACTACATATTTAGTCCTTAGCCTTTACACTATATTTCAATTTGGTCCTTAACCTTTCAATTGTGTTAAATTGGTCCTTAACCTTTTAATGTTGTGTCAATTTAGTCTTTGCCATTATATATTAGATGAAAATTGTTTATATAGCAAATAGCCAAAATAAAATTTTAGTTTATTATCATATCAACAGAAGCTAATTTTTTATTTTGGCCATTAGACATGTCATTAATTTTCATCCAAAAGATAACTGTAAGGATTAAATTGACACGGTAAAGAAAGGTTAGGGACCAAATTGACACAATTAAAATGTTAGGGATCAAATTGAAATATGGTGTATAGGATAGAGACCAAATACGTAGTTTACCCTAAAAAAAAATAAAGATACTTTATTTTGATCTCAAACTAGGAGAGTAGCTGGATTATAGTTGTGCTGTGTTTATATAAATCTATTTTCCAACATAATTTGATCTTACAAATCCCCGCACCCCCAACTATTGAATTATATATATAAAAACTTAACCCGATCTTTTATTGGTTTGAGATGGTAGGGATCCATTTGAAGATTGGATTGGGTCATTGTGTTGGAGCTATTTGTCGGTCTTACTTGAAATAAATGATTTGTGTTCAAATATTTAGGTTCATCATTTGACAAATGATTACAATTTATACAATTGGCTTTGATATTTCAATATCATCAAAATTAAATCTCAAAATCTAAAATATTTTAAACTAACATATTTAAACCGAATGGTAAAATCTAAAATAAATCGAAATAACAAATTTAATAATAGATATATTTTTAAATTATTAATATCATGAGTTGGATTAGTTATTTGGGTTGAAAGTGGATAAGGGAAACTTATTAGGTACATGATGTGGAGCTTCATCTCCTCAGATTGAATTTAATAGTGGAATAAACCATGAAAGCAAGAAAAAAGGGCCCCACATCACCATACTTCAGAATATTAATAATTTCATGTGGTTTCTCAAAAAAGAAATTTCATGTGAATATGTTTGGTTCGACAAAAAATATTTTCTGAGCGTAAAATATTTTTATCTAGAAAAAGAAATTATTTTCAAGTATTTGATTGCATTCTTGAAGATACTTTGGAAAATATCTTTCTAGTACTTGATTGTGTTCCTAAAAATGCTATGAAAACATATTTTCTACTACATTTTCACATTTCTTATCTCCTAAGCATGTATATAATTAAAAAGAATGAAAATTTTAGATAAAAAAATTCATGATCTAGAATTGGTGGTGCGATAGTCGGCAGCCATCAGAGACCGAGAACATTAGTGAGTGTGGTGGTTGGGTGGCGAATAGTGGAGGTGGGGTGGAAGTTTGATTGATAAATTTTGGATAAGGTGAAAAATGATTATAGAAAATGAAAGCGTAAACCAATTTTCACCATAAGTGCCTTTATTTTATGGTCAATTGGAAACTAATTTTTTGTTAAATATTCATAAATGGGAAAAATGTTTTCGAAAATCATTATTCGTCAAACCAAACATAACCTAAGGTTGGGTTTGACTCGACATAAAATATTTTAAGGTGAAAATATTTTTGTGAAAGGAAAAGTATTCTAGGGTGTTTTGTTGCATTCTGAAAATCTCTTTAGATAATATTTTTCAAGTATTTGATTGCGTTCCTAAAACATGCTCTTTTTCTACTAGTTTCTAGCATTTTTTTAGCTTCCAAACAAATTGTATAAGAGAAAATATCAATATATAAACATAAAGAAACAAACATCAAAACAAAACCGTTTATTAAACTCTCAAACTTGGTCAAACTAAGAGAGGGAGGAAGAGAGAGTGAGCGATTGAGGGAAAGAGAGAGGTTGATTGAGAAAAAGAGAGAGATCGGTCATGGGTGGGTTGGTGGTTCGATCTTGAGGTGGTGGAGATGAGATCTAAAGGCGCTAATGATGATCTTTAAGCAAAGACGACAAGATTGTTCATAGGTGGTTCAATCTAGAGGCGACAGAGACTAGATTGAGAAGTAAAGGAGATGATCTAGAGGACAACGACAATGATTTGACCTAGATTTTAGCTCTCTCTCTCTCTCTCTCTCTCTCTCTCTCTCTCTCTCTCTCTCTCTCTCTCTCTCTCTCTCTCTCTCTCTCTCTCTCTCTCTCTCTCTCTCTCAGGTGAGCAAAAAATGTGGGTGTGAACTTGGGCTAAAAATGAAATGTAGGAAAATCAAAGTGTAATTCATTTTACACCAAAAACCAACTCTATTTTATTGTTAACTGAAATTTGATTTCAATTTGACTGTGCTTTTCGGTCCATCCAAACACCTAGTCGGGTATAAAATATATTCTGTATATATTTTTCTCCGAAAGGAAAAAGAGAAAATGTACATGTGGCTTGTCTAATAATTTTTTTTTTTGGTGAACTGTCTAATTATTTTTGTTCCTTATGAAAGAAGGAACTCCAATCTTATATAAAAAAAAAGAAAAAGAAAAAAGAACTCCAATGAAAGAGACAGATTCTCAAAGCCAATCTTCGCAATACCGGGGCCAAAATTGTAATTCCAAATCTCTCAAGGGGGTAGTTTTGATATTAAACAAAAATAAAAGGAGCTCCATGTAATTTACGCAAACCTCTGATTTGTAATACTACTCTATTTGTTAATCTGTAAATGAGATCACAGATCGGAGGGGATCTTACCGTTTTCGTTTTTTGGACTCTTCTTCCCAGTAATGCCCCTGGTTCTAGGGTTTTATTACTGGTAGTTCATTTTTCTCAGAGCGAACGCTGAGCTCGACCGAGTCGACTCGGGTTGTGACTCAGAGAATGTACAGTGGGTCCAGTGATGGCGAAAGCCACGAGGCTTCGCAGCGCAAGATCCCGCCGGCTTCGTCCATGCTTTGGGTCCGAAATCTCCGCCGGTTCATCGGATCCGGTGCCGGACTCGGATCCGAAGCCCTAATGGGTCCGCACTCTCTCTCTCTCTCTCTCTCTCACACACATTTTCATTTCTTAGTTAAAATTTTTGTTGAAAATTCCTTTTTTTTTATTTTTTATTTTTATATTTTCTGTTATTAGGTTTAGCTTTTACGAGTGTTAAAGTGTTTATTTATGTGAGCGTGTTTGAATTGCTATAAATTGTGTTTAGTACTTTGATCTGCATTTGTATACACACATACACGCAGTTTGTTTGATTGTTTTAGTTTTGAAGTTAAAAGAATGTGATTAATTAGCAGTTTGATTAGGTTTGGGGTGATTATCAATTGTTTAGGGGATCTTAAGTTAAGTTGGGGCACTGTTTGGTTGGTGAGAAAATGGAGGAGGAGGAGGAGAGGAATTGTTAAGATTTTTAGGAAATGGATACCGACACTCGAGTGAGTCTAAACTCTAAGACAACCTTTTCGCTTGGATAAGTTGGGAATTTTTTTTGACTTAAAAAATTAAAATGCAGAATGATAAGAGAAGAGAAAGGGGTTTTAAGGTCGGAAATTTAGTTTTTACTTAACGCTTTTGGATTGATAGTGGTGGACGAAGTCAGAAAATTAACTAGTGTAATGAAGTGTTGCAGGGATGAATTTTCATTTACTCGGCTCAGTGAATCCCTTCCTAGAATTCACTTGTACATTGGATTTTTTTTTTTTTTGGGGGGTGAGAGGATTGGGATTTAGAGGGTTAGCATACAGTTTCAGAGCCCCGCCTTTTAGTTCCTTCAAATTGGGGGAATTTGAAGGGAGAAAATACTAGTTTTAATGAGTCTATTACACTTTTCTTTTAAATTTGAACAATATCTGTTAAGAGTTTCTTATTGATTTTCTTGTAATTGCTTCAAGTACAGTGTGTTCATCATTGTGAACACAAAGTGCTTTTTTATCAATATCTTCTACATTCCTTATCACTTCTTCCTTCCTAATGTCAATATACATAATACTGTGAGGACGTTTGGATGCAGCGTCCACGTTTTGCGTCCAAGTTTTGCTTTTTTTTTTTTTTTGTTGCTGCTGCAGGAGACAAGCGCCCAGTGCGCGCACTGTGCGCGTACTGTGTGTGCACTGTGCGCGCACTGTGCATGTACTTTTTTAGTAATTTTTTATTAAAAGTGGGTTCCGCAGCACTATTTACACATTTAAAAATTATTTTACTACAGTGTTTTCAGTTTTCAGTTTTCAGCAATAAGTTCTATCCAAACGGACCCTGTATCCTTCTTTCCACCCTACAACCAGACTAAGTGTGCGTTTGGCATTGGCTTAAAAAGCCAACTCTTTTTACTATTCAGCTTATTTTTGCTACTATTCATGGTCCCATTGCACTTTTTTTGTACTATTCATGGGTCTCACTGTACTATTTCAGCTACCTTTTAGTTTTATTTACAGTACTTTTAGCAAAAAGTTTTCAGTTTCAGCTAAATAAGCTGTTCCAAACAAACACTAAGGGTTAATGAATTATCCCTTTGTAATCTGCATTTGTTGGATTCAAGTAAACTTGGTGAATTCCTTCTTTGATATTTAGAGGTTTTATACTTGTAGCCTGCCTTGGAAATTATTTTTTAATTTGTAACTTTACATATACGCCTAGTGGGTTTTGAGCCCATGGAATTACCCTCCACCTTTTATTATGGGACTAGGCAAGCCTGCCTTGGATGTTTTCAGCTTGTATTCCTTCTAACCCTTTGTTGCATGCATGAGGATTTCATCTTATTTGTAGGATACTCGTGATATGTTGATATATGAATATGAGTTGCTTATATGTGTTCATGGCTTCATGCATGCTTATGTACATAGAGACCAGATTTTATGTTTCTTGATATCAAGTGCATTTCTTTTGGACTTTACAATTTGACTTAGTATATTTTTTTTCCCCTTTGTAGAGCTTGAAACAAAGAGAATCTTGCTTGATATATTTAAAGAGAAGCAACAAAAAAGTGCTGAAGCTGGCACAATCCCGAGTTTCTATAAGAAGGCATGTGCTAGATTTGTAGCTTGTCCTTACTTTAAAAGATTATATATTAAGATAGGAAGGGGATTAATACGAGGGGAGTTGCTTTATTACTGCATTTCTTGGTCCCTCTGTTCATTGAAAGGCAATTAAATTTCTTGTTTTCTGGTTTCATTTATTTTACTTATATGAAAAATTCAACGGACCACAAATTGAATTTTGGGCATTCTGTTTTGTGGATAATTTTTTTCTTTTTTCCCTTTTGTTGGATGTTCATTTTCTTTCTTTTCTCTTTTCTTCTATATGTTTCCTCTGGGTTCAGAAACCTGAAGAAGGATCCATCAGTCACAGGGTCCAGAGGCTAGCAAAATATCGGTTTTTAAAGGTATGTTGCGAATCTTCCTGCCTGGTCTGCTGATTGTTAGTTTTTACTGCCTAAGCAATTAGTAATGTTCTTGGTAACTTTATTGCTTGTCATTGCTGCAGAAACAATCAGATCTTTTGCTAAATGCTGATGATCTAGATGCAATGTGGGTTTGCCTACGAGAAAATTGTGTGATTGATGATGCTACTGGTGCAGAAAAGGTCTGTATACCTAGCCATCTGCTTCTCACTATGTTAATTGTTGTTGTCAACTTCCTTAGTATTCAGCTTTCCTATAAATATTCAAACGAGTTGTGGTTCTCCTTAAGGATTGTTCCACATTAATACTGCTACAATATGTGTAATACCTGGTTATGCATTCACTCATTCATATTTTTTTTGGCCTACAATTGTGGCATGAAAAACACACACACACACACACACACACATGTAAACTCAAGACATGGATTTGTAAAAAAAAGAAAGGAAGAAAAGCTTGTCAAGTTGTGTATTCTAGTATTATACTGAGGCTTATACATCTCTTCATTTGTTGTTTTGTAGATGAATTATGAAGATTTTTGCCACATTGCCTCTGTATGTACAGAGCAAATAGGCCCAAAATGCAGACGCTTTTTTAGCCCTTCAAATTTTATGAAGTTTGAGAAAGATGAGTCAGGAAGAATTGCCATTCTGCCCTTTTACCTTTATGTGATGCGTACGGTGGGTATTGCCCTTGGATACTTAACTGTATTTTAAACCTTTTGAAAGGTTAAATACATATCATAAAGTACCTGTACTTCTTTTTGCTGAGTATAAAACCAGTACTTCCTGTCATATTTCAACAATCTGTGTTTGCTTGTACATATTGCAGTGGATGATTTTCTTGACAGTAATCATTCTTTTGGATTTATTTTCAGCTCATGTTCACATTTTTCAACCATTTATTTGTATGAAAACAATAATTTTGTGTATCTTCCTGAGATTTGTGCTTCTGGAAGTGTACATTTTCAACGTTGATTTTTTTGTCTTCACCATAGGGCTTTTCAAAGAAATCTAGTAATTTTATGTATAAGTCCTTGTATTAGTTGCTTTAGAATGTTCAGAAGTAGCAATCTGCAGTTTAACAGGAATATATTGAAGAACCATCAGTGTGTGAAGTAATCAAAAGTGGTTGATTTTGCAATAAATTTATGCCATTTATTTTTTTTTTTCTTTTTGAGGATTCTGATTGCGTACTCTTTCTTTTCTTATAAAATATGAAAATTTGTAGTGATAACATACCATCTATGTGGTGCTACTTACATTTGATGAACAGATCGTATCTTTTAATTCTGTGTGTTGTTTCTTGGAACTATTGAACATGCATTAGACTTAGCAACTTCTTAAACATTATAATTACAGAGTCGAAACTTGCAATTGATTTTTTGGTTGATTAGGCTGTATGTTTGTTACAAATAGTCTCTCTCTCTCTCTCTTAATGTCACCATTTTTTTTTTTTTGTCTTCAGGTCTCGCTTACACAGGCCAGAATTGATATGAGTGAGCTTGATGAGGACTCTGATGGTTTTCTACAACCTCATGTATGAATTCTTAACAATTTTTGGGCCTTTAAATATTTAAAATGAGATATCTGGTCTTTCTTCTGCTATATGTTGATTATACTTCCAAGCCAGCTTATTTTTCACCATCTTCTATTTATAAAACCATAATTTTCTGGTTCTTTCAGGAAATGGAAAACTATATACGAGGCCTTATTCCTAATTTAGCACAACTACGGGATATGCCTGCAGCCTTTATTCAAATGTATTGCCGCATAGCTGCACATAAATTTTTCTTCTTCTGTGATCCTCATAGACGAGGTTAGCTATGGCCTATCCTTTAGTTACAATAAAGAGTTCATCTTATATGGTCATATATTAAACAAGCAATGCCCCTAGATATTTTCATTTTGGGACATCTAGTACTGGTGTATAATTGTTAGCTGCAATTATGTATTTACTTGGGCAAATTTTGGTTAACCTCATACAATCTTTGCATTCGCTTCAGTTGTCCCTACACTACAAACAGTGAGAATTAGTTTGACTGGGGTACTACATATCTAATTTTTTAGCTCGGTACCAACAGTGGGTTTTATGGGTAAAAAGATGAACATGATTGCTGATGTTATATGGTCATATATTAATCAAGTAATATCCCTAGAAATTTTGATGTTGGGTGACATCTAATACAAAAGGGTTATTACTAGTGCACAAAACTTCCAATTTGTGGGGGTCTAGGAGAGGTGATTGGTAGGCACTAGGCAGTCTAGCCCCCAAATTTTTTTTTTTTGGAGAAGTTGATTCCCAGTCTTGAACCTGTGACTTGTTCACTTTAGGTGACAGGAACTTGCCATCACCAGGCTTGACATCTAATTCTGGTGTTTAACTTTTAATTGCAATGATTTATTCTCCTTGGGCACATTTTGGTTACCCTTATACAACCTTTATATTCACTTCAGTTGTCACTTCAGTTTGCCTAGGGTATTACATATCTAATATTAAATTTTGGTACCAAAGTGAAATATATGGGTAAAAGGATGAACTTGATTTTCTTGATATTAAATCCCATAAAATGACATGTTTCATGTTTGAGTTTGTCGGTAGCCGTAAGAAAATAATCTTAATATTATAGGAGTGATGTGTTAACATAAAAAGGGTATGGAAAATTACAATCTGTTTCTTTGACAGCATATGATGAGGTGTGAAGATGCAGTAATGATGGATTTTTTGTGATGGTAGAGTCTAGAGCAGCTATGGAGAAAGTTTGAATGATATATGTTAATATTACTATACCAGTTTTAAATGGTTAGATTACCATAGATACTAAATCTTGTTTGAAAATTTTTTGTGTCTAGTGCAATGTTTCATAATATTTTTGGCCTTTATTTGTCAATAATCTATGACTGTTAAGTGTTTCTTACAGGTAAAGCCTGCATTAAAAAGGTGCTGCTAAGTAACTGTCTCCAGGAACTGATGGAACTGCACCAGGTAGATTTTGTTTTTCCTAAGCTTCTTGTTTCATAACTGAACCATCTCTATTACATAGACATTATGCATGCCTTTTATGTTTGTTTTCTTATCTATTTTTGGTGAGTAATTGGAAATTGATATCTGTAGAAATCTTATTAGTAATTTTATTACGTCTTTGCAACATGATATAATGCAAGCGAGCTGCTCTTATTAATTTATAAGAATATCCTGGAAACAAATTTTGTTTGATCAATTATAGCTTTTACAAATGGAGGGAATCGGTTATTTTGTGGGATGAAACCACTGATGTTTTCATTATTCTTTCAATTTGATTAATATAAACAGAATTTTTTCCTGGAATAATTTCTTTTGAGTCAGGAGAAGAAGTATATACATGAGCTAGAAGTGTGCTGAACCATGTTTAGTTCCCATAGACATTGATTTGAAACTGAAGCTGATTATATCTTCTTAAATTTTACCAATTTTAGGAAAGTGAGGAAGAAGTCACTGACACTGAACAAGCTGAAAACTGGTTCTCCTTGACATCTGCACAACGCATATGTGGTAGGTACTTTGCATGCTGAAGTTCCATATATATTATCTCCTGTTTCCAATATTCTACATCTATAGTTGTTGTGTGAAAGATCTTAATTGCATATGATGAGTTTGTGCTGGTTCAGTATGTTCTGGAAGTGCAGATTGGATGAATTTTTTTCCTTAGATGGAGGTCTTTACTTTGATTTTGATTTTATTTCATGAATGTTCTCAAGCATGATTTAGAATAGTGTTGATTGGCAATACAAAGACTAATGGTCAATAATTGTTATTGATGTCCAGCAGAGTCTTTTTATGTTTTCTTACTTAAGCCCTGATTAATGAGCTCTTTGGAGAGAGATGAAAAGAGAAAAAAGGAGAAAAGGGAAAAAAGGGGGGAAGGGGGCCTTGGTGAATTTCTCTTATTGAATTTTATTTTATTGGCATGTTCTATGTATCATATTAGTTCTCCTTACTTGTAAATAAAAAATTATATTAGTTCTCCTTGGAGAAAGCAAATGCTGTCTCAAACAGGGTTTTCCATTTGTTATGCATGTAGCTGTTGCTTTAATCTCAAAATATATGTTATGATGTGTTACAAGTGCGTAAACCTGCTGTCATTGAATTCACATGGCTAACTGCATCCTTATTCTTTGTGCAGACATGTTTCTTGCTTTAGATAAAGATATGAATGGAACATTGAGCAAGCAGGAGCTTCGAGAATATGCAGATGGGACACTGACTGAAATTTTCATTGAAAGGGGTAGGAAGCAACATCAGTTTCTCCATTTAAAAAAAAAAATTTCTTATTTTTTAAAAAGATATCTCTTTGTCCTTCTCTAGTTGGTTTACTCAAATTGGCTACATCCTTGTTAAATTATCTTATTGATAGGCAATAGCATTTTTGCAGCCTATTGCCCTCCATTTGTTGTTGCTTGGTAGCTTGACCGTTGTATTATGGCCTTATATTAAAATATTCGTTATAGATTCAAAAAGTGGCTCTTGTATTTTGCTACTTTATAGTGGAATAAGTAACCAGCTATAGATTCTAATCCCTTTTTACCTATTAAAAATACAAAGGCTTCTAAGCATTTTTTTCTCCTCCCTTTTGGATACAACTAGGATATTTCTGAAGAATGCAACTTACTCTATGGTTTTGTATTGAGACTTCCAAACATGTATAAGAAGCTGAAAGTAACTTGCAATTTAAATAGGGTTAATGTAAAATGTCTAGATACCTCTCACCCCAAAAAAGTCCTACTAGAAAATTTGTTGAGAAGTTAAATCTGCATAAAACCCAATAAAGGGCCAAAACATATCCAAAGATCCCTTGTAGGTTTACATTTGTCTTGACTCTTGCCATATCCATAAAAGCCATTTTATTCCCTATACACCTCATCTCTGGTTATTTTTTGCCAAAAGATGAACTGCCCATATGATCAAATACCATCTAGATGTACGATGAAATTGAAGTCATTTGATTTTTCTCTGGTTTCCAAATGAGCCTATTGCGAAGTATTGGTAGGCTCATCTAGGTTTTTAAAACGACAATAATGTTCACTTTGAATTGTATATTTCTGTGGATTAAGGATGGATTCACTTTTTTAGAAAATTAAAGTTGAAGCTTGTCACACCTTTTTTGTTGTACTTTACCTTGTTATATAGAGTTGATGATATATACTTATGTTGTTGTGCATTTTGTTTTAGTTCCTCTTACTTATCTTTGCAATTGATGTGCTTTGAATAGTATTTGATGAGCATGTCCGCCGTGGCAAAACTAGCGGAGGAAATTCTAGGGAGATGGATTTTGAAAGCTTTCTGGACTTTGTACTGGCCCTAGAAAACAAAGACACTCCTGAAGGGTTGACTTATTTGTTTCGGTGTCTTGATCTTCAAGGAAGGGGTTACCTTACAACAGCTGACATTCACTCTCTCTTCAGGTAAACATCTTACTGCTTTAACTTTATCCAAGGGTTAGAATCTTTTTCCATAATTTGTCAATGAGCTCAACTCATTTGATACCTCCTCTCCTTGCAAGAGAGAGGTGAAAGGAGAAATCATGAGTTCAAGACCCACCGGGTTTGCGGTAATTACCAATATATATACACATTAAAACAAAATTTTGATAATCTATTAAATTAAAAATCTTGTTCTCTGATTTATCTTGTGCTTTTCTTGGTCGCTGAGGATCTCTTGTATGTATCCTTTTGCCTCAATATTGAGTGATTGAGCAATGTTTAGTTCAAAAGGAAGAAAAGAAGGGGAGCATCTAAAAGCTGAGATGTTTCCTGATACAAACTTCCAACAGAAAAACCTCTGTAGTTTCCTGCTTGTAGTACTTGAGCGAGTTCTGCAAGTCTCAAATTGCCAGAGACATAAATCCTGATATAAGGCCCCGGAATATTACACTGATTGAAATAGTTATGACACTTGGTTGTATGGCATTTGATTACCATTTAACATACTTAATATAAATTTGAACAGGGATGTGCACCATAAATGGATTGAGGGTGGGAACTATGAGTTGTGTATTGAGGATGTAAGGGATGAAATCTGGGATATGGTCAAGCCAGCTGACGAGCTAAGGATTACATTGTCAGATTTACTTTCTTGCAAACAGGGTGGGACTGTTGCCAGCATGCTTATAGATGTGCGTGGTTTTTGGGCCCATGACAATAGAGAGAATCTTCTTCAAGAAGAGGAAGAGCCAGAAGAAGAATGACATGCATCTACTATGTGCAAACTGCCCCTGTACTAACCCAAAACTGGTGTCTGAAACCAAGTTGAGTTTTTGTAATGTGATGAGTGACGACTTTGATGTGTTACTGCTTTTCTTTTTGTATGTAGATTGCAGAATTTGCTGTGTATGTTGATGTTACATGTGTATAAGAATAATGTATTTTTTTAGCCATTGATTGGAATCATTGGACCCCGAAGGAAATGCTGAAAAAATGGGAATTCCTTCTCTTTCTTTTTGCATGGACCTGTAAACTTCCCTTTTACCATTTGTGGCACAATTTTTGCATCAAATTGCATTGGTGATAGTTTCTGATTGAGTTCAACAAAACGTGATCCTTGAGTAATTACTAATTAGGTTTAACAAACCCAATTAAAAAAAAAGAGGTGATACAGTGGGCTAAGGATGAAATCAACACGGTATTTAGTTGTCATGGCTCATGAATGGGACTAATTAACTACATGTCTACATCCATGTTTAACTTCAACTTAAAACAACAGGATCAATCGAAAAAAAAAAAAAAAAAACCTTAAAACAACAGGCAGTTCACCTTTTTTCCCATGCAAGAAATATTAAAACTGCCAAGGAGTAATGGTCAGTATTCACTGTTCAGTATTGCAATAAAAAATATGTACAATGTCCTTGGCCAAAAAAAAAAAAAAAAAAAAGAATTGTACAATATCGATTTTACATACATGTGGGGTTCATATAATATAGATCTCACATTTTTATGAGAGGAATGTTGTATACATATACACTACACTTATTGCATAAGAACAGGGAATAAACATGCATATAAAATGAAGTGTTCATGAAGAAGAAACCTATTGCGTAGTTATGTCTTTTACTCTTTTCAACTCGGCAACATGTATTTATCCAGGAACCAGCTTTTTAGTAATAAAAGCTAATTTAACTTGAGCCCAAATCAACATTTAAACATCAAGTTTTGTCACTTTGTGACACAATTAATTTAATTTGGCAATTTTTTTTTATCTCTCTAAATCATCCTTATGAAAAGTCACCAATTTAATGTTAAAAACTTTGATGGCTTATAGAATTCGCTCTTTTTATTGTTAAAAACTAATTAATCAGTCATACTAATGGATAACATATAGGAGTATGACTTAATTGTATATAATGGGCTTTGGAATTTTTCATGTTTTTGTAAATTTTGAGAGAATTATTTTTTTCAACATAGTCTAAAGATATTTCTATTAGTGGCTTAGAATTAATTTACACCAATTGGGCAACTTGTGATTAATTTAGTGGTCCCCCAAATTTATTGTCTACTTTCTACGAACTTTGCATCTCTATCCTAAAATTTTATGAAATTTACTTGTTTAGATGGAAGATGTGCTGTCAGATATTATTCATGTAATATTAATTTAGGTCGATTTGGCTTTTATGATTTAATGAGTTAATGTCTTTTTTCTATAAAAAATCCTAAAATTTAATAATTTCTTATTAATGTTATGTGCATGAGGTTAAAAATTTTCATTACTTCCTCATGAGGTTTACTTGAAATGGTAAGAGTTTAATATGAAAATTACAAATTGACAATGAATAATACAAAGGACCTGTACATATATTATCTGTGAATTTTTTTTTCAGTTTAGAAAAGCCAGCCGAGCATATAAATTTTAGATTTGTTATTTGAAGATCATGTTTATACCCGGCTAGCTGTTTTTATTATATTATCTAGATAATGATGTGAATAAAGACAATGTGAATAAAACTTGTTCCCTACGTTTGCTTAGTATGGAAACAAAATCATAACATAATAGCAAAACCCTTGCGTGCGTAATTGTGATAATATGACGTGTAACATTTGAGAGTTAGTGAGTCATAAATATTCACATCTTTGCTTTGCATTAAGCCTATATAAACTCACCTTTGCAAACCATATATTGCATGTTGAAAAGCAAAGGAGGCAAAAAAAAAAAAAAAATGGTGTACAACGTTTCATTCTTAGATCATGTGATCAAGATGGTGGGTGGTCATCTATACTGGCAGATTTTTGTGCGCAAGGATTTCTGTCTTAACGGCTAGCGGTGAAGCGTTGTTGTTCTTGGTATATCACCAGGTTGATGGTGATAGCTACAATAAATCAATAATATTATATTTGAAAACATCGTAATAAATTTCTCATGAAATCTTTCTCTAATGTTATCCTCTCTCCTTATAAGTACGTAAGAGAGAATTGAGTTTATAATAAAGTTATGTTTATTATTCATTTTCCTTCTTTTACATTTTTGGCACTGAACAGTCTACAACTTTCCTAATGTTTGATTGCAGTTCTGCTGTTTCTTCTTTGTTTTTTGTTTTACACCTAGAAAACACTGTTTTGTTTTGCCATGTCAATTTAATTTCATGACTCACTGATTCCATAGCACAAATTTAGAATCTATTGAGAAACAATCATTTATGAGTTTCAAGAATCAAACTACCAAAATCTTGTGCGATCAGAGCTTATAGCACCAAGGCTGAGACCATGATCTTATTGTGAGGAAGATTTGCCAAAATACGTCTTCTTTATTTTTTGATAAACCGAAATATGACATTTTCATTATGACTTTGTTTGACTAATCTCTTTGTTCTTAGTCATCTTTTAAGAGATGTTCTAATGATCATAAAATTTATTTATTTTTGATAATGATCATCATATAAATAAATGATAAATATAAATAAATCATATAATTACTTCTCTGCAATACATGAAATACATGCAATTGCTGTAAATGTCTAGAATTAGTTCAACAAGGATTAGGGAAATTAAAAAGCAGTCCTATACTAACACTATTAGTGCAGGTCATTAGCTAGCTACAATATTTCTCATTGATCTGTCTTCGTTTCTTCCTAGCTAGGCTCAAAGAGTCACATGTTACGCCCAGAAATATATTAGATTATTATGAGTTATTTATGAACCCAGCCACCAATCACTGTGCCAATACATTCACAAACGATGTCAGAGGTATTCAAAATTTGAAATTTATAAGCTTCTCTCAAAATTTTATTCGTCTATGAATTCAATATTGTTCAGTTAATCCTTCGGATCCAGGCCTATAAGTCCTGTATTTTGGTTCAGCTGATTATAATAATATATTAGGAGGGAGAAATCTGAATCTTAAAATGAAAGGATCAAAGGAACCGCATCAAAAGCACATAAGGAACAATTCCCTTTTACTTAAATTTAATTTTATTGCTTCTACAAATTCAATTAGTTGAATTGGCCTAGCAAAGATGGTAAGTTAAGCCTATTTTACATATAACCACATTCGGGTGCATACATGCAAAACATTGCTTCTTGTACATATTAGAGTCCATAAATTAGAACGAATCTTGTACATCAAATATATGTATTATCTCTCTCATAACATGTGAGCCTCATAAAAGCATGATGTACAAGATAAATATATATATATATATATTAAAATCCATATGTACATCTATATCTATATAATATTTCAAAACTGAAACGTAGTATTTATTATTACACTCCAGTTAAGTCACATCAACGTAGCATGTCTGTCCACTTTGGTCCATTTTGGTCATACTTTGGTCCATTTTAGTCCATTTTGGTCCGTTCGGTCCACTTAGGTCTATTATCGTGTTTTGGTCCATTTGGTCCAGTTAGGTCTACTTCCATATTTCGGTCAAATTGGTTCAGTTGTTCCACTTTGGTCCATTCCGTCTATTTTGGACTAATTGGGTCTTAAATTGATTTTAAGTTGTCTTTTCAGTTTTTGGCTTAAAATTTTAATTTTTTTTTCTTAATTTTTGAGTTGAAAAGTATGAAATTTTATTATATTTGAGCTAAAAAATACAAACAAAAACAGGTATTAAAAATTAAAGATATGAGTCCTACAAATTTGACATTATATTCTTATAAAATAATTATATTGCTCCGATAAAAATTTTAAAAATCATATTACATTTTCCCATGCATCTTGTGGGTTTGCAACTAGTATTAATTAAAACCTCAACCAATATACATCAACAGAAAAATACCCCCCCCCCCCCCAAAAAAAAGACCATGAAAGAAAAAGCAAATTAAATGAACAACAAATTTTAGTCCGTTAATGGAATTAATTCTAATTAACCAATACAATAAGAAATTAAAGACAAAATTAACATATCATAATTTGTCACTACAAATCTAACAATTTCAAGTTTAGGGAGAAAAAGAGAGATGCAAATTGAATTCATATACAAAATAAAACCCATTGTAATTTGAAAAACTTAAGGCCGGTTTGGGTAACGCTGAACGCGTCCAGCGTTCAGCGTTTTCCCTTCTTTCTTTTTTTTTTTTTTTTTTTTCATTGCCCGCATCTGTCCTTTAGGAGACAAAAGTTACTGTGCGTGCACAGTGTGCGCACTGTTCACGTACTTTTTAGCAATTTTTTTAATTAAAAGTGGGTCCAACGGTACTATTTACACATTTAAAAATTATTTTTCTACAATGTTTTCAACTTTCAGTTTTCAGTTTTCAGCTGTATCCAAACGGACCCTTAATAAAACTTAACAACTGTGTGTGTGTGTGTGTGTAATTATTGAGATAATATGAGGTAGTTGGTACTTAATAAGAGTTGTGAGTAGGGATTTATGGTTCATCACTCACAAAATTCTTCTTTTTTTAACTGGATTCAAATACAAATTATTAATTTGTAAATTGTGAAACAAAAAACTATAGCATTACTAAATACTAGTATGTAATCCGTGCTTACACACGAGAGTGATAATTTGAAGTGGTGCTATTGATGTTAGCTTGGGTTATTAAACATATAGGATATTAGTTTGACTAAGATATTTAGAGCAGGGATGGAGGTAGCCTTTGACTTAGGGGGCACTGCCCCCCCCCCCCCCCCCCAATTGTTTAAAAAAAAATATTAGAATATATACTAGGTACTAATTTTAGTAATTTTGTTCTTTAAAATTACACTTTGCCCCCTTAATAATATCATTAATTTTTTTAAGAGTGATGTTATAGCCACAATTTTTTCTACAATTTTTTTACAAGCTATTGAGGTAGCAAATTTTTATTGGTTCGCGACCACCACTTACACCACTTTTTTACTTACCAATAACCACTCACCACATTAGCAATTTATAAAAAAATTTGTAGTTCTAGCATTTTCTTCTTTTAAAAGACCATAAAAAAATATATAAATTTAAAATTTTAAACAAAATATAAAAGGCCAAAAAAATTAGCCCAACAACGAAAATTGCCAATAGCGAAGCTAAAAAAAAATAAGTATAATTAACCAATTTTACCCAAAACAAAAAACCTGATCTTTTAGAAATTTCAAACAAAATAATTGTCCCCACCCAACAACACGCATCAAAGTCACAAAAAAAAACTTAGTGGCTAAGCCACTGCACACAATCAGCAGTAAAATTGCTCTCCTAACTACAAGTCTTGGCTCTGTCCTTGATTTAGAGGTACTAAAATGATTTTTCCTTACAATTTTCATAAGATTAGTTACGCCAAGTTTCTCATTACATTGCTATTACAGATACAATTTTGAAAATTACTATTGAATACTACATAAACAATATCAATTCACAATCATTGTACGTGAAATTATACTAAATACAACACAAAATAAAAAGAATAGATTGGTTTAATAGTATCTCTTAAATTGAATGAGAATAGGTGCATGGGATTGTTCAGCTCAATTACAATTTTTTAGGTTTAAGATTTTCACATACAAAATATTTAAATAAAAACAATATAAAAAATATGCTCATCAGTTTAGAGAATTAATAGCAAAAATATAAACAATTTAATTTTTATGAACAACTAACAAAAACAAAATCCAATTTTGATTCTAATTATATTTTCTCTAAGGTTCGGTAATATATATAGAGCCTAGTTTGTAATGGACCGTACATAGCGGTGTATTACATAAATAACTTATAATTTTGAATTAATTTTAGTTACACAACAAAAGCATTTGACAAATGAGCTGTGTCAATGCCTCCATGCTCAGCCAAAAGGGAAGAGAAGGCTAATTTATGGGATGCCCATGTATGGATTTTTGTTGTTGGCATTTTTGGTGACTTATTTATCCACAAAGGACAATATTCTTGGTGAGTTCCAGACTAAAGAATACAGTGGAACTACGCAAGCTTAAATTTCTTTAGTGCGAGTGTGCAACATATAAATTCAAAAATTTCCTTCTCTATATGTCTTGAATTTCTGATGGTTTGTGGTGGTTTTTGTGAAAATGGAGTTTTTATTTTTATTTTTTATTATTATTATTATTTTCTGAATTTGTAAAAATAAAGTTGATTAACAATAGAAGGAAAAAGAAAAAAAAAGAGATTGAAATTGTATCCCCATTTCAATTTCGTTTGTTGATTCCTTGAATTTTATTTTTCTCTGGAAATTTTATTTCTAAGAAATTCATTCATTAAGAAAGAAAGAAGGCTGCAGGGAGAACTCAAATGGCAAAAGGTATGAGATATGAATGGGCCGGATCCATCTTCTTCAATTATCTACATATATAGCTTTGGTGTGCATAATAAACCATTATTTTTTCTTTCAAGACAATCTTTTGAGCTATTAATTGTCTGCATAGTTACCACCCTTGTCGTGACATTTTCCATTTAAAAGAAATTAACATGTAGGATTTTCTTAATCTTTTATTTTATTTTTTTAAACTTTTGGTTATGTGTTAGTATGTTCAAACTTAGAAGTGCCATTTTTCATTATAATTTTTTTTACAAGTAGGATTTGATTAATCTTTTATTTTATTTTTTTAACTTTTGGGATAGAAACAGGTTTTGCTGAGTACTCTTAGATAGTGAAGTACAAGAAATTAATTTCATTAAGAGGTAATTGGCTAATTGCTACCAACCAATTTTATATCACAAGATGTGAGGTCCACAAATGTTTAGAAGACGTAATATGCATATAACTATCGCACAAACCAAATCATAAGGATTTTATGGTAATCCGAATATAACAAAGAGGCCAGAGTCATGGGCAAAGCTTAGACATCTGAAAGGAACTTCAACATTGTCATGGCTCACTATTGGTGATTTTAATGAAATCACAAGGGCATCACAGAAGGAGGGTGGGAGTGATAGACCACGTCAACAGATGAAGAACTTTATTGACACCATTTACTTCTACGGCTTTCGTGACTTGGGTTTTAATGGGCCAAAATTTACGTGCATATATCATTGAGCTGATGGCATGCAAATACGAGAGAGACTGGATAGAGCTTTGGCAACACTAGAGTGGATGAATTTATTCCATGAGGCCAAACTTTTCCATCTATCCTCATCAGTTTCGGACCACTTCCCCCTAGCCCTTCGAATGGTGTAGAAACGAAGGAAAAGGAAGTCTCGGAGGACTTTTAGATTTGAGTCAATGTGGCTGAGGGACCAAAGGTGTGAGGAGGTGATAAGGAATGCATGGGATGAAGGAAAGATGATCAGCATTGGAAGTGTTCTTGAGAACTACTTAGGCCAATGTTGTGTCAAGCTGGAAGCATGGAACAAATGTGAGTTCGGGCATATGGGGAGGAAGATAGCGGAGTTGCAAAGGCGGCTGGAGTGGCTTGAACTTCAACCCTCTTCACATGAGATCAACAAAGAGCTGAAGGGTATCCGGATTGAGCTAAATTGTTGGCTAAAGAAGGAGGATGACATGTGGAGACAACGATCAAGACTTAACTAGTTTTAAGTAGGGGATAGAAACATGAGCTTCTTCCATGTGAAAGCCTCGGCCCAGCTCAAGAAGAACTTCATTGAAGGAATCATGGATGAAAATGAGGTCTGGCAGGAGGATGATGAAAAGGTGGCGGAGGTAGTGGTGGTGTACTATAATGATTTGTTTACCACAAGTCAACCCATGGAGTTTTCAGAAATTATCTAAGCAATCTAGCCAAAGGTGACTCTCTCAATGAACTAGGCACTGACCAGAAACTTTACAGTAGCAAAAGTTAAACTAGCATTGAAGCAAATGTATCCACTAAAAGCACCGGGATTGGATGGCATGCCTCCCCTGTTCTTCCAACAATTTGGGGTGATAAGTGGTGAGGTGGTCACAACAATGGTATTGAACTTCCTTAACCATGGTATTATCCCTCTTGACTTTAATAAAACACACATTGTGCTTATTCCTAAGTTGAAGATGCCCAAGAAGGTAACTGATTACCAGCCTATTAGCTTGTGTAATGTGGTGTGTAAAATTGCATCCAAGGCCATAGCAAACAGGTTAAAGAAAATTTTACCTTCTATTATTAGTGATTCTCAAAGTGCTTTTGTGCATGATAGGTTAATCACTGATAATGTCCTTGTAGCTTTCGAGGCTATGCACCATATTAGTAAAAAAAAAGGGGGGAAGGTGGGGGAGATGGCTTTGAAACTTGACATGTGCAAGGCATACGATAGGGTGGAGTGGGTCTGTCTGGATAAAATTATGGATAGGCTGGGTTTTGCTAAAAAATAGATGAAGCTCATTATGCAGTGTGTCACAATAGTCACTTACTCCGTAAAAATTAATGGGATGCCTAGAGGTAATATTATTCCATCTAGAGGGATCCGTCAAGGAGACCCTTTATCACATTATCTCTTTATTTTATGTGTAGAGGGTCTCTCAGAATTGATACAGTCCTCAGTTGCTAATAAAGTAATGGAAGGTGTTGCTGTGTGTCGTGGTGGCCCGAAACTGTCACACCTCTTCTTTGCAGACGACAGCTTGATATTTTGCAAGGCTTCTATTGCAGAATGTGACGCCCTCCAAAGAATCCTAGGAGTCTATGAGAGAGCATCGGGGCAACAACTCAATCGGGCCAAAACATCATTATTTTTTAGCAAGAATACCCCCATGGCAATTCAAGAGGAGATCCATTTGGGGCACAAGTTATAAAGCAACATGAGAAGTATTTGGGGCTGCCGTCGTTAGTGGGCAAAAACAAAAGAAATACCTTCAATGAGATTAAGGAGAAACTTCATAAATTGTTGGTAGGATGGAAGGAGAAGATGCTCTCTAAAGCGGGTAAGGAGGTACTTATTAAGGCAGTGGCACAAGCCATACCAACGTATACCATCGGCTGCTTCAGATTATCGGATGCACTATGTGAAGAATTGACTAGCATAATAAGGAATTTTTGGTGGGGTCAATAGAAGGAAGAAAAGAAAATTACCTGACTTAGTTGGGGGAAAATGTGTGTGCCAAAAAGTTGTGGTGGTATGGGCTTTAGACATCTCAAGTTTTTCAATTTGGCACTTCTAGCTAAGCAGAGTGGGAGACTCCAAACCAATTCAAACTCCTTAGTGTACCGGGTGCTTAAGGCGAAATACTTTCCTCGGTGTAATTTCTTGGAAGCGTCACTTGGTAATAATCTTTCCTACTCATGGCGTAGCATCATGTCTGCCCAACACTTGGTGAGAGAGAGGGTACGGTGGAGAGTTGGCAATGGTAGGAGCATTCGTGTTTGGGGCGACAAGTGGCTACCTTCTTTTTCTACGTACAAGGTTGCCTCACCCAAAATTTTTCTACACCAAGATACTAAAGTGCATGAATTGATCGACCAAGCTACAGGAAGTTGGAAGAAAAATATAGTTGATGCACTGTTCATGCCTTTTGAAGCAGACTTGATAAAAGGGATTCCTATAAGCTCACGTCTCCCTCCTGATAAATTAATATGGCAGAGACATCTAATGGAAAATTCAGTGTAAGGAGCGCCTATGGTGTTGCGATGCGATTATCTAAGTTAGAAGACAAAGGGGCAGTTTCAGATAGCAGTAAGATGAGGCTTTTTTGGAGAAGATTATGGGACCTACCATTACCCCATAAAATATGCCATTTTGCATGGTGTGCATGCAAGGATATACTCCCCACTAAGGCTTGCCTTAGACGAAAGAATGTGGTGCAAGATCAGACATGCGATGTTTGCTGAGAGGATGTTGAGACGATGGGCCATTTGTTTTGGATGTGTCCGAAAGCAAAAGAGGTCTGGTCATGGTCGAAGGTAGCTGTCTTGCCCAGCCGAGATAGTGTGCATTCGTTTATGGAGTTGATATGAGACTTGCTGGTGGAGGATCGTGTTGATGAAGAGAAGGTGGCTTAAGTGGTCTGTATCGCATGGGCTATGTGGAAAAATAGGAATGTGATACGGTCAGGAGGGAAGGGACGAACGGGTAGAGAAGTGGTGAACTGGGCTGTGCATTACCTGGAGGAGTATAGAGCTGCCACGGTATGTAAGGCACCAAAGGATATTGTTGCTGACGCTAGGAGCGCATGGGTCCCTCCACCAAGAAATGTCTTCAAAGTCAATGTAGACGGAGCTGTTTTCGCGCAAAATAGAGCAGTGGGCATTGGGGTGATTGTCAGAGATGATAGGGGTAGAATGGAAGCTGCATTGAGTAAGAGGCTGGATGCACCTTTGGGCATTGTGGAGGCTGAAGCTATGGCGTACGAAGCTAGCTTGATATTTGTAAAGGACATTGGCGTCCAAGAAGTTGTCATCGAGGGTGATTCGCTGATTATCCATCGTGCTTTGAGCGATGACTCAAAGCCGCCCTCCTCCGTGTCTGCTATCACTCAAGTAATGAAGGAAATGTGTGAGGATTTTAGAAAGATAGAATTTTCCCAAGTTAGAAGATAGGGAAATAGAGTAGCTCACTTATTAGCAAAATACGCTATTGAGGTTTTTGATTTTATTGTCTGGATTGAAGAGATACCTTGTTTTTTGAGCAAGCTCTTATCCATGACGTAACAAATTTATCTGATTCTTAATAAAAGTTTTAGTCTTCTCATCAAAAAAAAAAAAAAAAAAGAAAAAACAAAAAAAAGAAAGACAAGATAAGACAAAGGTGAAAAACATAAATCAACGGCCATAGAAAATTTATTTCCACCATTTTATATCCATATTCACAATTAATATGCAAAAAAAATACATTTTAATATATGAAAGTGGGTGCAAAAACAAACACTTTTATTTCAACAGCAAACCTACACTCATTTAACACCGATGTTATGTTCACCAATCTCATCCACAAAAGCTTTAAGATTGTTATAGGAAGAAGAATTAACTTCGCTGGCAGCCTCCATAGCCAACTCCTTCCATTTCTTGGCATTCCTTCTAATTGCTTCTCCTCTCTCCCCATCTCCCACAACCAACTCCAAGCATCTCCTAATCTCATCACCTTCAAAAATTCCATCCTTATTCACCATCACTCTTACTCCTGTCTTCCACACTTCTTCAATTAGCTTCGCATTTGTCCCTTGATCAAGCCTATGTGGAAATGCTACCATTGGCATCCCTGAAACCAAACTCTCCAAAGTTGAATTCCACCCACAATGTGTCACAAAGCATCTTAGTGAAGGATGTGACAAAACCTCCACTTGGGAACACCATGGCACTATCATTCCCATTTGTTCTAATTCCTCTCTGCAACTCAATTTATCTTCTTCTTTCTCTTCTTCACCACTTTCCTTAGCTCTTATGACCCACAGGAACGGCCTCCCACAACCCAATAATCCGTGTGCAATTTCCTCCATTTGTTGCTTATTTAACACCAATAAGCTCCCAAATGAAACATAAATGACTGATGATTTAGACTTAGAGTTGAGCCATTCAATGTATTCGTTGGAGCCTTTACATGGATCTCTTCCACCCAAAATGACATTTGGAACTAGTGGTCCAACTGCAACCAAATTAAGTTTTTCAAGCGCTTTTAAAGCCTCGGGCTCTAGTGCATCAAAGGTATTCACTAGAACTCTAGGAATGCTCTCCTTTTCAAGCGTTTCAATTTGGGCTTGGAATATAGGGTGTACAAAAGCATAATGGTTTGAAGCAAGTAAGTAGGAGGGAAGGTCACGAGTAGCAAGTAATAATGGCAGACCCGGTAACTGTATCGAACAAGAGGGCTGGTCATCGCCATTGTTCCCAATAACATCGGCAAAACCATTGTAATAGTAGTAGCATATGTCCAAAACCATTGCAGGCTGAATCCAAAGAAGTGCGGAAGGAAGGTGAAGCTCACGAGCCACGTCAGCAGCCCAATGTAAAAGCATTGTGTAGACTATGCATTGTTTATCGGCAGTGGAGACAATGAGGTCAGCGAGAGCTTTGGAGCCATTGTGCTTGAGTTGATCCCATTGTTTATCACGGTCGTCCATAGGTACAACTCCGTCATCGTAGCCGTCAGAGAAGGTGGCGAACGACAAGCCGTGAGGAGGAGGGCTTTTGATCATGTTGCGACGGTGGGCTCCAGTGGTGGTGAAGAAGGTGACATGCACTCCTAAGCGAATGAGGCGTTCAGCGAATTGGAGGGCAGGGTTTATATGGCCTTGCGCTGGATATGTGACGATCACATAGTGGCTTTGTTGCTGCTTGGCCATGATTATTTGATACTTTGATATATATGGGTTGTGAATATTCTAAGCAAAAACAGAATAGCTGTTTTGTGCTTAAGATCAATGAGATTTATATAGAAGGACCAATGCATGTGAAAATGGGCATTACTTAAAAATAGAGCAAAAAATTTTAGGAGCACAACTTGTCCACATGACAAATTATGAGCAGTTGGTTCATATGAAAGTGATAGATAATCTGTCACACTCTGCCACGTAAGATAGTTGTAACAAATATTGTGAAATATATATTGGTGAATATATATATATATATATATATATATATATATATATATATATATAAGTTTTGAAATTTTTATAATAGATTTTTAGTTGGAGTAGTATTTAAATTTCTAAAACTTATATGCATGTTGCATGTTTTGTTGAAACACTTCTTGTTACTTTATCTAAAGAAATTGATAAAAATAAATAAGTTGTCTCTATCAATTGAAACTTATATGTATGTTGCATGTTTTGTTAAAACACTTATTATTACTTTATCTAAAGAAATTGATAAGAATAAATAAGTTGTTGTTTCTGTCAATTGAAACTTAGATGCATGTTACATGTTTTGTTAAAGCACTTATTGTTACTTTATCTAAAGAAATTAATAAGAACAAATAAGTTTTTGTCTATTTCAACTAAAACTTAGATGTATGTTGCATGCTTTTGTTAAAACACTTATTGTTATTTTATCTAAAATGCATGTTGCATGTCTTGTTAAACATTTATTGTTACTTTATCTAAAGAAAGAACAAATAAATTGTTATCTCTATCTAAAACATTGTTTTTATCCAAAGTATTCGTATAATTTGTTGAAGCCACTTGGTGCAACCATGGTTTCTAAGTCCAACTTTTATTATATATTATATGATTTGATTTATTTAAAGAAATTGATAAGAACAAATAAGTTGTTGTCTCTATAAACTGAAACTTTGATGCATGTTACATGTTTTGTTAACACACTTATTGTTACTTTATCTAAAGAAATTTATAAGAAGAAATAAGTTGTTGTCTCTATCAATTAAAACTTTTATGCATGTTGCATGTTTTTTAAAATTGTTTTTATCTAAAATATTGCTGTAATTTGGTGAAGCCACTTGGCGCAATCATAACTTTTAAACCCAACATTTATTATATAGTATATGATTGTATTGGGTAAGAATTTGAGCCTTTGAGGGTCAAATAAGCATGAGATGTACAATTAGGTTAGGAGTAGTGATTATTACACACTCGGTTTGAAAATCGTGTCACAATTTCAATTAATTTTTCATGTGGCGTGTAATAGCTTTTATACTTAGGTTATATAGATATATAACAAGTTTTCATTCTCATACATTTATATTCACTTTTATGGGTTAAAATATGGTCTTTTTTTTAAATTTAAATATTTTTACATTATCAATTGTAGAAATATATGTGAAATAGTAGATATGAACTAGTATGAAAAAATATGTTTCCTTGATAATATGCTGTGAGAAAGAGAACCTAGTAGCGTCAGGACATCTTGTTATGACTGACCATCGATTAATTGATATGAATTGTGAGAAAGAGAAGCTGGTGGCGTCAAGGCATCTTGTTATGGCTAATCATTGATTAGTTGATATGGATTGTATGCTCTAAGATTATTACAGAGGCATTAAAAAATTTTCATAGTTTTTTTGTTTTGGTTAATATTCTATTGATTTTAGAAGTTTATCAACTAATCATTTTTGGTTCCCCTACTCCTGCTCCGCCTGAAAATCATGCATAAGACATTCCACCTCGTCACTTAACTCGAGTAAGGTCCATTCTTGCACATTTACTTGACTATCATTGTTACACTGCCCTTGCTACACTGCACGAGCCTTACATCTATCGTGAGGCTTCCACTGATCCTTTATGACAGATTGTAATGAAAAAGGAACTTGATGTATTGTCTAAAAACCATACTTGGGACTTGGTCACTCTCCCCCCTGGGAAATCTGTGGTTGGTTGTAAGTGGATCTACAAGATTAAGACTCGCTTTGATGGGTCCATTGAGCGCTACAAAGCTTGTCTTGTTGCAAAAGGTTTTACACAGGAGTATGGGATTGATTATGAAGAGACTTTTGCTCCGGTTGCTCGTATCTCATCTGTTCGTGCCCTCTTAGCTGTTGCTGCTGCCAGTAAATGAGATCTTTTCCAGATGGATGTCAAAAATGCATTCCTTAATGGGGATTTAAGTGAAGAAGTTTATATGCAACCTCTTCTTGGTCTCTCTGTTGAATCAAATAAGGTTTGTCACCTTCGACGTGCACTTTATGGCCTTAAACAAGCTCCACGTGCTTGGTTTGCCAAATTCAGCTCTACCATCTCTCGTTTGAGTTACATGGCTAGTCATTATCATTCTGCCTTATTTCTTTGTCGCACTGACAAATGCACTATTTTACTTCTCCTGTATGTGGATGATATGATCATACTGGTGATGATCTCAGTGGCATTCAAGAACTCAAGGATTTTCTCAGTCAGCAGTTTGAGATGAAAGATCTTGGACATCTCAGCTACTTCTTGGGTCTTGAGATCACTCATTCTACAGATGGACTTTACATTACTCAAGCCAAGTATGCCTCTGAACTCTTGTCTAGAGCTGGACTCACTGATAGCAAGACTGTTGACACTCCAGTTGAGCTTAATGCGCATCTGACTCCCTCAGGAGGGAAACCATTGTCTAATCCCTCTCTTTACAGACGCTTAGTTGGCAGCCTAGTTTATCTCACTGTTACTCGTCCAAACATTTCCTATGCTGTTCACTAGGTGAGCCAATATCTGTTTGCTCTACGATTGACTCACTATGCTGCTGTTCTGCGCATTCTTCGGTACCTAAAGGGCACTCTCTTCCATGGTCTTTTCTACTCTGCTCAGTCTCCTCTTGTTCTCCGTGCATTTTCTGATGCTAATTGGGCAGGAGATCCCACTGATCACAAGTCCACCACTGGTTATTGCTTTCTTCTTGGTTCTTCTCTGATTTCTTGGCGAAGTAAGAAACAAACTCATGTGGCCTGTTCTAGTACTGAAGCAAAATATCGTGCCCTTGCTGATACCACATCTGAGCTTCTTTGGCTACGATGGCTTCTCAAAGACTTAAGTGTGTCTACATTCTCTGCTACTCCTCTTTATTGTGACAACAAGAGTGCCATTCATATTGCTCACAATGATGTCTTCCATGAACGGACTAAACACATCGAGATCGATTGTCATTTTATCCGTTATCATCTTGTCCATGGTGCTCTCAAGCTAATCTCAGTCTTCTCTACAGATCAACTTGCAGATATCTTTACCAAGTCACATCCTAAGGGACGCCTTCGTACTTTGGTTAACAACTTCAAGTTGGTCTCACATCCACCTTGAGTTTGAGGGGGGCTGTTAACATATATAGTGTTGTGGGCTTTAAGCCCAACTAGTTTACTTGTACTACACTCATATTTACTTGTACTGCACTCATATGCCTATTATATAAAGGCACTCATGTATATTTTTTTAGTGAGAAATACAATACAATTGAATTCAGTATTTCTAACACTAAAGTTTCACCTGATTGAGCATTATTAATTTCTAAACTTTTAAAAATGAGCACTATTAGTCTCTTGTCAATTTCAGTCATACATGGAATTCTCAGCAGCAACTGCATAAATTAGCAACGTATCAATAAGGCTAATTAGGGGCAATGTGAAGGCAGCGATTTCATGCTTCACAATCCAAATGTGGAAGGCCCGTTCTTGATTTTGTAGAAGAGTTTGATAAAGGACCAATAAGCATCTATGATGCTGATAAAATTGTGAAATTGAGAAATCTAAGGCACCTCAAAGTTATAGCCTTAAATTCTCTTCTGGCTTGCCCAAGGTAAATTGCAAAACTTTACCCAATGAGCTGATAATGCTCTCCTTAATTAAACAAGACTTTCTAACGGAAGATTGATTGCCAATCTCATCATTTCCAACCAGCCCTTGTGAGTTGTGGCTGCATTAGTTCCCTTGTCCAGCCTTCAGTTCATATATAAACATGACGACGTGTGCATTTATTTCCATGTAGCAACTAAACTGAAAAAAAAAAGCCCATGCTGCAACTCCAAATTTTAATGTTCTCGCTTGATATCGTTGTGCTTACAATATATAGGGACACATTTGAATAATAAATTTTGTGTACTCCCTACGTTTGCTTAATATGGAAACAGAATCATAGCATAAAAACAAAACCCTTGCATGCGTATGTAATTGTGATAATATGAGGTGTAACATTTGAGAGTTAGTGAGTCATAAATATTCCCATCTTGGCTTAAGCCTATACAAACTCACATTTGCAAACCATTTCCTGCATGTTGAAATGGAAAGGACGAAAAAAAAAAATTGGTTTACAACGTTTCATTCTAAAATCACGTGATCAAGATGGCTAGCGGTGGAGCGTTGTTGCTCTTGGTATATCATCAGGTTTATAGTGATAGCTTCAGTAATAATTGTATTGAAAATATCATAATAAATTTCTAATGAACTCTTGCTCAAATGTTATCCTTTTCTCCTTATAACGAGTTCATTGAGTTATGAGAAAGTGAGTGTTGAGTTTATAATAAAGTTATGTGTATTATTCATTTTCCTTCTTTTACATTTTTGGCACCGAATAGTCTACACCTTTCCTTATGTTTGATTGCAGCTTTACTGTTTCTTCTTTGTCTTTGGTCTTATTACACCTCGAAAACACTGTTTTGTTTTGCCATGTCAATTACTTTATGAGTGATACCATAGCACAAATTTATAAATTGCCAAACAATCACTTATGAGTTTCAAGAATCAAACTGCCAAAATCTTGAGCGATCAGAGAGCTTATCGCACCAAGGCTGAGACCATGATCTCATTGTGAGGAAGATTTGCCAAAATACGTCTTTTTTATTTTTATTTTGAAAAACCAAAATATGTCATTTTCATATATATATATATATGATCATAAGAGATGCTCTAATGATCATATGATTTATTTATAAATATCACCATATAAATAAACCATACATTTACTTCTGCATTACATGAAAACCATGCAAAAGCAATAAATTGCTGGAATTAGTTCAACGCGGATTAGGGAAATTAAAATCAATCCTATACTAATTCTATTAGTGCATGTCATTAGCTAACATTAATCCTCAATAATATGCCATTCCTGATGCCTACAGCCTACAGCCTATAGAGTTTTTAAAAAAAAAAAAAAAAAAATATTTTGGGGAAATTCTTCTTAAACTTAACGTTTTGCTTTTGTACTTCCATCATGTGACACAACAATACTTCTTATGAATCCGTCTTGGTTTCTTCCTAGCTAAGCTCACTGAATGACATGTTACGCCCAGAAATATATTAGATTATTATGAGTTATTTATGAACCCAGCCACCAATCACTGTGCCAAGACATTCACAAACAATGACATAGGTATTGAAAATTTGAAATTTATAAGGTTCTCTCAAAATTTTATTCCTCTATGAATTCAATATTGTTCAGTAAATCCTTCGGATCCAAGCCTATAAATCCTGTATTTTGGTTCAGTTGGTTATGATAAAATATTAGGAGGGCTAAATCTGAATCTTAAAATGAAAGGATCAAGGGAACCGTAACAAAAGCATATAAGAAACAATTCCCTTTTACTTAAATTTAATTTTATTGCTTTTACAAATTCAATTAAGTTGATTTGGGCAAGCAAAGATGGTAAGTGAAAGCCTATTTTACATGTAACCACACTCGGGTGCATATATGCAAGTTGGGGCTTCTTGTACATATTACTATATTAGAGTCCATAAATTAGAACGAATCCTGTAAATCAAGTATATGCATTATCTCTCTCAAGACATGTGAGCCACATAAAAACATATTGTATATGTCGGAAGTATAAGATAATTATGTATATATTAAAATCCTTAAGTACATTTATATTTCTATATAATATCTAAAAACTGAAATGTAGTATTTATTACGTAGGTACATTACATCAATGTAACATTTCTGTCCACTTTGGTCCATTTTGGTTAATTCAGTCTATTCCAGTCCAGTTAAGTCTATTTGGTCAACTTAGGTCTATTTTAGAACAATCGGTCCAATTCGATCCATTTGTTCCACTTCAGTCCATTTGGTCTATTTCGGTTTATTTTGGATTAATTGGGTCTTAAATTAATTCTAGGTTGTCTTTTCATGAATTTTAGGTTCAAATTTTCATTTTTTTCCCCTTAATTTTTGAGTTGAAAAGTATGAAAATTTATCCTATTTAGACTAAAAAATACAAACAAAAATAGGTATTAGAAATTAAAGAGATAAGTCCTACAAATTTGATATTATATTCTTATAAAATAATTATATTGCTCTAATAAAAAAAATTAAAAATTATATTACATTTTTCCATGCATTACTTGGATTTTCAACTAGTATTAATTAAAATCTCAACCAACATACATCAACAGCAAAATACCGAAAAAAAAACCAAGAAAGAAAACACAAAATGCGCAACAAATTTTAGTCTGGTAATGGAATTCTAATTAACCAATACAATAAGAAATTAAAAACAAAATCAACATATCTTAATTTGTCAATACAGATCCAACAATTTCAAGTTTAGGGGAAAACGAGAGACGCAAATTGAATTCAAATACAAAATAAAATCCATGGTAATTTGAAAAACTTAATTAATTGTTCAACCCAGAATCTCTAGATCCCCTACTCTAAAAATTTATTAGAGCTTAGCAACCATCTCAATTACTGTACTTAATAAGAGTTGTGAGTAGGGATTTATGATTCATCAATCACAATTTTTTTTTGCTGGATTCAAATACAACTTATTAATTTGTAAATTTGTGAAACAAAAAGCTATAACATTACTAAATATGACATCTATTTCACAACAAAAGCATCTGACAAAATGAACTGTCAATGCCTCCATGCTCAGCAGAAAGGGAAGAAAATAAAGGCTAATTTATGAGATGCCCATGGATTTTTGTTGCTGACATTTTTAGTGACTTATTTATCCACAAAGGACAATGTTCTTGGTGAGTTTCTATACTAAAGAAAACAGTAGAACCTAGTAAACTTAAATTTCTCTAGTGCGAGTGTGCAACATATAAATTCAAAATTTTCCTTCTCTATATGTCTTGAATTTCTAATAATTTGTGGTGGTTTTTGTGAAAATGGAGTTATTATCATTATTATTATTATTATTATTATTATTATTATTATTTCTGAATTTGTAAAAATCAAGTTGATTAACAATAGAAGGAAAAAAAGAAAAAGAAAAGAAAAAGAGAGATTGAAATTGTATCCCCATTTCAATTTCGTTTGTTGATTTCTTGACTTTTATTTTTCCCTGGTAATTTTATTTCTAAGAAATTCATTCATTAAGAAAGAAAGAAGGCTGCAGGGAGAGCTCAAATGGCAAAAGGTATAAGATAGGAATGGGCTGGATCCATCTTCTTCAATTATCTACATATATGGCTTTGGTGTGCATAATAAACCATTATTTTTTCTTTCTAAGACAATCTTTTGAGTTATTAAATTGTCTTCATAGTTACCACCCTTGGAGTGATGTTGACATTTTCCATTTAAAAAAAATTCACATGTAAGACTTGCTTAATCTTTTATTTTAATTTTTAATTTTTGTTATGTATTAGGATGTTCGAACTTCAAAGTGACATTTTCCATTAAAATAAATTCACAAGTAGGATTTTCTTAAATATTTTATTTTATTTTATTTTTAACTTTTGGGATAGAAACAGGTTTTGCTTAGTCTTTAGATAGTGAAGTACAAGAAATTTCATTAAAATGTTATTCGCTAATTGCTACCCACCAATTTCATATTACAGAATGTGAGCTCTACAAATGTTTAGAAGGCATAATATAATATAGGTACTTTCCAAAACTGCTTAGTTGATTTGCCAACCTAGTAACAAATAAAGAAAGGCAATATAAGACAAAGGTGAAAAACATAAATCAACCGCCCACAAAAAAATTATTTCCCCTATTTTATATCCATATTCACAATTAATATGCAAATCATATACACATTTTAATATATGAAAGTGGATGTAAAACAAACACTTTTCTTTCAACAGCAAAGTTACACTCTTTTAACACCGATGTTATAACCTTCACCAATCTCATCCACAAACGCTTTGAGATTGTTATAGGAAGAAGAACCAACTTTGTTGGCAGCCTCCATAGCCAACTCCTTCCATTTCTTGGCATTCCTTCTAATTGCTTTCCCTCTCTCTCCATCTCCCACAACCAATTCCAAACATCTCTTAATCTCATCACCTTCAACAATCCCATCCTTATTCACTGTCACCCTCACTCTGGTCTTCCACACATCTTCAATTAGCTTCGCATTCATTGCTTGATCAAACCAATGTGGAAATGCTACCATTGGCACCCCATAAACCAAACTCCAAAGTTGAATTCCACCCACAATGTGTCACAAAGCATCTTAGTGAAAGGTGTGACAAAACCTCCACTTGGGAACACTAGGGCACTATCATTCCCCTTTGTTCCAATTCCTCTCTGCAACTCAAATTCTCTTCTTCTTTCCCTCTTCACCACTTTCCTTAGCTCTTATGACCCACAAGAAGGGCCTCCCACAATCCAACAATCCGTGTGCTATTTCCTCCATTTGTTGCTTATTTAACACCAATAAGCTCCCAAATGAAATGTAAATGACCAATGATTTGGACTTAGAGTTGAGCCATTCAATGTAATTATTGGAGCCATTACATGGATATCTTCCACAAAAAATGGCATTTGGAACTAGCGGTCCAATTGCAACTAAATTAAGCTTTTTGAGTGCTTTAAAAGCCTTAGGCTCTAGTGCATCAAAGGTATTCACTAGAACTCTAGGATTGCTCTCATTTTCAAGCGCTTCAAGTTGTGCTTGTAATATATGGTGTACAAAAGCATAATGGTTTGGAGCAAGCAAGAAGGAGGGAAGGTCATGAGTAGCAAATAATAAATGGCAGACCCAGTAACTGTATCCAACAAGAGGTGCTAGGGTCATATTTATGTAATTGGCTAATTTTTTGACAAAACACACTTTACTTGTAATTGGGTAGATCTAGGATAAGTTTAGTACTTCGAGAAACAAGTGTTCAAGTTAAGTATTGAAGGCTTGCAAGTCTGACCAAGAAACAAGTGAAGGAAGTGCTGTTCATTAAAACTCGACAGAAGTCTTGACAGAATCCTTTCTATCGAGATTTAATGTTGAAGCTTGACACAAGCTGTATCTGTCGAGAATTACGAAATCAGACTTTTTAGATCTGATTACATGTATATACTTATGTATTTGTGTAGGATTTCTTTTCTCACAACCCTAGACATATATAAGGCTTATTTTAAAGGCCGTCGCACATGCATTGTGTGACAGAATGCTAAAAGTGACCTAGTTCATCGTTCTCTCTAAAGAAGCTACTATGTCTGTACGCTAAGAGTTTTGTGACCAAGGAGCTTCTTGATCTTAATTATTGATGAATTGAAGAACTTTGCAGCCAACAATCTTCTTCAAGTTGGTGAGTTAGTCATGTACTGGGATCCGTGCATCATTGGTTAGTCATGTACTGGGATTCGTGCATTGAATGGAAAGATTGCCGCTACAATACAAGTCCAATTGGGTATTGGGATAAGGGTTCAACTGTAGGTTAGTATTTTGGGATAGGCCAAAGGGTTTGGTAAGATTCCTTACTTATAACCACTTGTGATTGATAATAGTGGATTCTCAAGAGTGGTGACCTTAAATTCACTTAGTGGAGTTTTTGTCTTGGTGGTTTTCTCCATTTGTTAACAAATCACTTGTGTTAAATTTATTTTCCGTTGTACTTGGTTATTTAGTGATTTGTTTGTGCTACCATGCTATTGCATGTAATTTGACTAATTAATTAACTTCGATAATTAATTAATTTGCAAGGGGTCAATTTATTTTAACCTAACATGAGGGTCAGTTATCGATGTCATTCCTAATAACATTGGCAAAACCATTGTAATAGTGGTAGTATATGTACAAAACCATTGCAGGCTGAATCCAAAGAAGGGCAGAAGGAATATGAAGATCACAAGCCACGCTAGCAACCCAACGTAGAAGCATTGTGTAGACTATGCACTGTTTATTGGCGGTGGCAACAATGAGGTCAGTGAGAGCTTTGGAGCCATTGCACTTGAACTAATCCCATTGTTTATCACGATCGTCCATAGGTGCAACTTTGTCATCGTAGCCGTAGAGACAATGGGAACAACAAGCCGTCAGGAGGAGGGCTTTTGATCATGTTGCGACGGTGGGCTCCAATGGCAGTGAAGAAGGTGACATGCACTCCCATGCGAATGAGGCATTCAGCAAATTGGAGGGCAGGGTTTATATGGCCTTGCACTGGATATGCGACGATGACATAGTGATTTTACTGCTGTTTGGCCATGATTATTTGATACTTTGATATGGGTTGTGAATATTCTAAGCAAAAACAAAATAACTTGTGCTTGAGATCAGTGACATTTATATAGAGGGACCAATGCATTTGAAAATGGGCAATGCTTAAAAATAGAGCAAAAATTTTTAGGAGTTAACTTGTCCACGTGGCAAACATTGAGCAGTTGGTCTATGTAAAAGTGATAGATAGTTACAATTTGCATGTAAGATAGCTGAACAAAAAATTATGAAATATATATTGTGAATATATATAAGTTTTGAAATTTTTATAATAGATTTTCAATTGGAGTAATATTTAAATTTCTAAAACTTTTATGCATGTTGCAGGTTTTGTTAAAACACTTATTGTTACTTTATCTAAAAAAATTGATAAGAATAAATAAGTTGTTGTCTCTATCAACTGAAACTTAGATGCATGTTGCATGTTTTGTTCAAACACTTGTTGTTACTTTATTTAAAGATTGATAAGAACAATTAAGTTTTTGTCTCTATCAATTGAAATTTAGATGCATGTTGCATGTCTTTGTTAAAACACTTATTGTAATTTTATTTAAAATGCATGTTGCATGTCTTGTTAAACATTTATTGTTACTTTGTCTAAAGAAAGAACAAATAAATTGTTGTCTCTATCTAAAAAATTGTTTTTATTCAAAATATTGCTATGATTTGGTGAAGCCACTTGGTGCAATCATGGCTTCTAAGCCTAACTTTTATTATATATATATATATATATATATATATATATATATATATATATTATATAATATGATTTATTTAAAGAAATTGATAAGAACAAATAAGTTGTTATCTCTATCAACTGAAACTTTGATGCATGTTGTATGTTTTGTTTAAACACTTATTGTTATTTTATCTAAAATGCATGTTGCATATTTTGTTAAAAAGCTTATTTTTACTTTATCTAAAAAAATTTATAAGAAGAAATAAGGTGTTGTCTTTATCAACTGAAACTTTTATGCATGTTGCATGTTTTTTAAAAATTGTTTTTATCTAAAATATTGCTGTAATTTGATAAAATTACTTGATGCAATTACGGCTTCTAAGCCCAACTTAATTTTATTATATAATATATGATTGTATTGGGCAAGAATTTGAGCCTTTAAGGGCCAAATGGGAGCACGAACTGTACAATTAGGTTATGAGTAACGATTATTACACACACTCAGTTTGAAAATCATGTCACAATTTAAATTAATTTTTTATGTGGTGTGTAATAGCTTTTATCCTTAGGTTTTATAGATTTATAACAAGTTTTCATTCTCATACATTTATATTCACTTTTATGGGTTAAAATGTGGTCTTTTTTTATTTTATTTTATTTTAAATTTATATATTTTTGCATTATCAATTGTAGAAATATATGTGAACTAGTATGAAAAAATATGTTTACTAGATAATATGCTATGAGAAAGAGAGCCTGTGGCGTCAAGACATCTTGTTATGATTGACCATCGATTAGTTGATATGAATTGTGAGAAAGGGAAGCTAGTGGCGTCAAGGCATCTTGTAATGCCTAATCATCGATTAGTTGATATGGATTGTGATGAGTCCAGAAAAACCATTAAGGTCGTCCATTAATATGGACGACTTTGCATCATTAGCAGACCAAAAGATGTAACCACTCAAGCACATTCAACACATTAATGGCGACAGTTACTCATCAGTCTTAAATGCCCATCAATATGATAACCGTTACACATGGGTAATAATCACCTCCAATTATGCATAACAGCTATCCAAATCACCTATAAAAGGGACAATCCGCCTCACTTGTGAAGGTACGTCAAAAAGACTACAAAATACTATCTATATACAAAATATATAGGCAGATATTGACTTAAGCATCGGAGGCTTCCCTACCGGAGCTCACCCCGGTGGTTTCTTTGACCAGCTTTATTTCTCTTGTAGATCTTAGAAGCTCGTCAAAAGTTTTAGATTGGACTAGTGACCCAACTGATGATTTTTGGCTTCATTAAATTGTATGCTCTATGATTATTACAGAGGCACTCAAAATCTTTCATAGTTTTTTTTTTTCTTTTTGTGGAAATACACTATTGATTCCAAAACTTTATCGACTAAGCATTTTCGAAATTTTGATTTCTAAAGTTTCAGCTATGCATTATTAGTTTCTAAACTTTTAAAAATGAGCGTTATTAGTCTCTTGTCAATTTCAGTCATATATGGAATGTTGTAAAATAGCGGAAGCTCAAATTTACCAAGATTGATTCTGAAAATATTTTAGGCCTAAGAAAGATCTCCAAACTAACAATAGGAATGAAGAAAATTAATCCGAAAGAAAATAGACACAAAATACCAAGAATTACGTGGTTTAGCAATAGCCTACATCTACGAGCGATGACAAACAAATTTCACTATAATAAATTTGGGATAATACAAATTGGTGTAGAGGCACTCCCACAAACTCAAAGCTCAAATACACCCAAATGGTTCTCTCTCACAAATACAAACCAAAGAACCAAAGGTTCACAAATACCAAATACGAATATTAAATATGAAATACGAATTGCGCACCAACCAAAGAGAGAGCCACAACTTAAATCGAAAAGTTGCAACACACCAAGAGAGAGCAAATCACCAAACTGCAAAACCAAAACCAAAACCAAACCAAGCGATAACAAATCTCTCTCACTATTCCAAATTACAACCCACAAATATCAAATAACCAAACCAAGAGAAAGCCTCCTTTTTTCTCACCCACTCTCTAAATTCGCCGCAATAGCACTATGCTTATATAGGAGACTTGAGTCGGCTAGCATATCCAAAACCAAAAAGGACTAGACTTCTTTTTCACGCACAAAGGAGAATCACTTCTATTCCAAGAGGAATTCCAAATCAAGTAAGAGACAAAATTTATAATAGAGTTTGATAACTTCAAACAATAGTAACCCAAAATGAATAAAATTCCTTTCTTATTCAAATCCAACAAGGAGTCTGTTAGGTTCTAAAAGTTTAGAACATTTGGCAAATTGTGAACACAAACTTGTCTAGATATAGATCCTAGAGTCTATAGGTATTGTTAGACAATGCTTAAAGTGACACAAGTCAAGATTCAAGAACAAGTAAGTTGTAGAAATAAGATTTCAGAATTTGCCTAGTTTGACCGATCGAGAGACAGGCTCTATCGATTGAAATAAGGGTCTGTAGAATTTTAAGTTCGGCTCAACAACAGTTTAAGCCCAAAAAGGATTAAGATTTCAGATCTACTTCTTCTAGTATATAAAGGAAACCTTAAGCACGTTTTTATAAGGCTTTTTAAAGAGAGAAGAGCGTGCCTTCTTTGTATCTAGGGTTTTGTATCCAAAAGCTCTCTCATATCTTATATAGGTGTTATTCCTTGAAAAATCTCAAGATCCAGTAGATTTGAAATTTCTGCATCAAGAACAACAATAGTTGAAGATCTAAACCTTCAAGGGTGGTCTTGGAGTCACAAACAAGAGAGTTTGTGTTGCTAAACCTTTGAGTGGAGTCTCAAAGTCACAAGTGTGGGTGCTTGTGTTGCAAAGGCCAAAGAAAGAAGTAGTTCATAGATTTGGAGCTTGCACGAGGTCGTGTTAGTAAGTTCTACATGTGGTAGCAATAGGATGTTAGTGGTCTAAGTCTTATTGTAAACTTCAATTCTTTCTAGTGGATTTGCTTTTTACCTTGAGGATAGCTAGGTTAAATCCTCTCTAATTTTTTTATCGGTTTGTTTAAATCTAGATTTGAATAATAAATCTAAGTACTCACTCAATTAATTAATTAGGTTAAACAATCTAGTTTACCAAATGGGTTTTCTTTTTATCTTGAGGATAGCAAGGTTAAATTCTCCCCAGGTTTTTTACTGGTTTGGTTTTCCTGGGTCATCATATCATTGTGTTGTTTACTTTTTCGCTGCTTTGCATGATATGATTGTTTTGTTTTAACCTAGATCTAAATAATAAACCTAAGTATTCACTTGGTTAATTAATTAGGTTAAACAATCTAGTTTACAGGGATCTAAAACCTAACAGAGTTGAATTCCTAAGTCAAGCCATTTTCTATATGGAATTCTCAGCAGCAACTGCATAACTTAGCAACGTATCAATAAGGCTAATTAGGGGCAATGTGAAGGCAGCAATTTCATGTTTCACAATCCAAATGTGGAAGTCCCGTCCTTTCTTTTGTAAAAGAGTTTAATAAAGGTCCAATAAGCACCTATGGTGCTGATAAAATTGTGAAATTAAGAGATCTAAGGCACCTCAAAGTAATAGCCTTAAATTCTCTTCTGGCTTGCCCAAGGTAAATTGCAAAACTTTACCCAATGAGCTGATATTCCTCTCCTTAATTAAACAAGACCTGCTAACAGAAGATTAATTGCCAATCTCATCATTTCCAACCAGCCCTTGTGAGTTGTGGCTGAATTAGTTCCCTTGTCCAGCCTTCAATTCATCATATATAACACATGACGACGTGTGCATTTAAGTCCATGTTGCAACTAAACTGAAAAAAAAAGTCCATGCTGCAACTCCAAATTTTAATGCTCTAGCTTGAATATCATAGCCCAATCTGACTTGGCTCATCTTCGTTATATAACCAAACCAACCATTTCATCAGCAGTTCCCTACGTTTGCTTAATATGTGATGATGCCAAAAATCGTCAGTAAGTTATACAATCCTCATGTATTCAAAATAACACCTGCACAACACCTAAAAAGAAGACCTCAAGAGAGTACCGGTGTGGTACCGGCCAAATATCCTCCGAAGGTTAAGTTAGAAAAATTTCACAACTCTAGAATGCCAAAGTTGGGATGGATTATATGTACCTTGGTTTCTGAGGATTTTGGGTTTTTATAGTAGTAGGGGAACTGACCTCGGTTCCTTGGCAAAGGGGCATATTTCCTTGTAGAGAAGATTCTCATAAATGCACATATTTTTGTGGGATCTTTTCCATATAGAGATGCTATTGATTAGGGTTAATCATGGAGCACAAATTATTTTCATTTGAGGTTCCTTGAAGACCAAATAAACCATGTAAGTGCCACGTGGCTTTTGCCACCGTCCACCTTAGTGTCCGTCTACCTCCCTGTCCGTCCAACAAGGTTAATTCGTTCACTCACTACGCATGTCTTCGTGATACCTACTCTCTCTGTCCGTCACGCTAGTGCAGCTGTCCAAAGTTGTTTCCGTAAAATCTGACCGTACATCTTAATTTTATCCTCTTCAATATGGAAACAAAATCATAGCATAATAACAAAACCCTTGCATTCGTAATAAATATTCCCATCTTGGCTTAAGCCTATACAAACTCACATATGCAAATCATTTCTTGCATGTGGAAAAGCAAAGGAGGAAAAAAAAAATGGTGCACAACGTTTCATTCTTAGATCACGTAATCAAAATGGTGGGTGGTCATCTAGCAAATATTTGTGTGCAAAGATTTCTATCTTGATGGCTGGCGGTGGAGCGTTGTTGTTCTCCGTATATCACCGGGTTGTTGGTGATAGCTATCATTAATACTGTATTGAAAATATTATAATAAATTTCGAATGACCTCTTTATCAATGTTAAGGGCAATTATATTTTACTACCCTAAACTATATCCTAAATTACACTTTGCATCATACACTATTTGAATGCCACCATAAATTATAACCCTTGTTAAACTTTGCACCCTAACGTTAGTTTTACTATTAAGTTAGACAGAAATATGAATAATTTGACTTGCGCTTGTGTATTGCTTAAGTGACACAAACTTGAGACACCAAAAACTCCCTTCTTCCCAATAATTTAAATAGTCCATTCCCCAAATCAAAATCATCTATGGCAACCATTGCAACCCAGGTCCATTCGCCTCTCTTCTTTCTTCTTTCTATCACGTTTCAAATTTTTTGGACTATGTTTTTTTAAGTTCATGTGAGTCTCATGTGCCACTCCCGTTAGTGTTTTAACATTAGACTAACTGATATATTGATTTGGCAATTGTGGAACGTTTAAGGAGTAAATTAGCCAATATAAAGGTTCAAGAGATATCATAACTACTACTCCAAAGTTCAGGGGGCGTGTGAGCATTTTCCCCCTGTAGAGAGAGCTCAAATGGAAAAAAGGTATGAGATATGAATGAGCCGGACCCATTTCTTCAATTATCTACATAAATAGCTTCGGTGTGCATCATAAACAATTATTTTTTCTTTCAAGACAATCTTTTGAGTTATTAATTGTCTTCATAGTTATTAGTTGCCACCCTTTTCATGACATTTTCCAGTTAAAATAAATTCACAAGTAGGATTTTCTTAACCTTTTATTTTATTTTTTACACTTTTGGTTATGTATTAGTATGTTCCAGAAGTGACATTTTCCATTAAAAAAAAAAATCACAAATAGGATTTGCTTAATCTTTTATTTTATTTTTTATTTTTTAACTTTTGGGATAGAAACAAGTTTTGCTTAGTACTCTTAGATAGCGAAGTACAAGAAATTTCATTAAGATGTAATTGGCTAATTGCTACCAACCAATTTTATAATACAAAATGTGAGGTCCACAGATGTTTAGAAGACATAATGTGCATATAGTTATTGCACAAACCAAACCATAATTATATATTTTCCAAACTGCTTAGATGAATTGCCAACCTAGTTGTGGGGAGTAAAAGGACCCAGGTGGGTATATGGGCCTTTGGGCTGTAACATGGAGGGCCGACCTGCTCTAGGATTAAACTCTATGAGTTGGCCCATATGCCGAGGGTCCGAGGATACAGCCGAGGGAGAGTTTCACCTCGGACATATCCAAGAGAACTCAAGATTTCATTATAAAGGTCAAGGCACAACTCTGGAAAGACTAGTGGTTAAAAGGGGACATCCTGAATCTTCTAGATGCACCAGTATTAAAGAAAATATCAAGAGTAAAGGCTGCCACCTCCGCATTAAAGGCTCTGCACCTACTTCCCTAGCCGCGTTAATGGGGAGGTGACCCCTGAACAGTGAGGTGGAAACTTCTAGTCACTGTTCAAAAAGTATCAGGGAAGGAAGTATAAAAGGGGGGTAAAGACCAAAGAAAAGGGGGGAGAAAACAAAAAAAGAGATTAAGAAATTGTAATCTTGAAGGAAGAAAGAGAAATAATAAAGAAGTAGTCCTCGGCTTGAGTCCGAGGAGATCCATTTGTCGTTATCGTTCGTTATTTACTTGTGTGTGTTTATAAAAGCCTGTTATCAAGCTCCCAGTACTTCTAACCTAGGTTTCAAGCCCACACTCTACAAATTTTATTGTTTAAGGCTCATTGGGCCTGAGCCCGTGATTGTCTTTGGGTCCAGGTGCAATTGTGCACTTACAATTGGCGCCGTCTGTGGGAAATCTAGTCTAGAAGGAGTGGGAATACTATGGCAGGCTTGGGTTCTCACCATGCAGAGTCACAGGGATCACAACCAGAAGATCATTTCGAACGTCTTGAACGTCGAAGGGATCGTGAGGGAAGTGTCCATACAGAATACCCAGGCGCTAGCCATACTCATGGTGGGGGTAGCACCACCCACGAGGAGGGTTCTAAGTCCATGCAGAAGGAGATCAATCGTTTGAAGAGAAAGTTACGCCGTGCTAAACTTAGGTTTTCACCGTCCTCATCTAATCCTTCCTCAAAGGAGGATAGGGGAGGTGGCTACAGCTCAAGGTCGCACTCCCCCACCAGTGCAATGTCCTCCGGTGAGGAGGACGACCAGCCAACTCGCAGACGTAAGAAGCTTCATTCTAGGGGCTTAGGCAACGACGCTATGAGCAGGGCGTTGCACCAACTCTCCAAATCTCCGTTTACACGGAGGATTGAGAAAGGAAGGCTTCCCAGGAGGTTTACCCAGCCCACTTTTACCATTTACAATGGCCGGACTGATCCGGTGGAACACGTGAGTCAATTTAACCAGAGGATGGCGGTGCACTCTCACAACGAGACCCTGATGTGTAAAGTTTCCCCCTCTAGCCTGGGGCCTGTTGCTATGAGGTGGTTCAACGGCCTTAAATCGGGGTCTATAGGTTCATTTGGGGAGCTTACTAGAGCATTCGCTTCGCGGTTCATTACGTGTAGCAGAGTACCTCGGCCATTGGACTCGCTGTTATCCATGACTATGAGGGAAGGGGAGACGTTGAAAGCATACTCCGACCGTTACTGGGAGACGTTTAATGAAATAGATGGTGACTTTGATGAGGTGGCGCTTAATACCTTTAAGGTAGGCCTTCCTACTGACCACGACCTGAGAAAGTCTTTGACTAAAAAGCCCGTCCGCAGTGCACGTCTCCTCATGGACCGTATTGACGAGTACAAGAGAGTGGAGGAAGACCAACAGCAAGGAAAGGGTAAGGAGAAGGTTATCCCGCAGGAGAGAAGGGATTTCAGGTCGGACAGATACCACAATAACAGGCCGAGGAGAGATTACGTTGGGCAGCCCGGCTCGGCGGCACCTCGGGCCGTGAACAACTGTGTTCGAGAACCGAGTACATCAGTGGAGAAAGTTCGTAAGGAACCCTTCTTCAAATGGCCTGGTAAGATGGCGGGGAGACCTGCGAAGAGGAATCGGGGCAACCTTCTGCCAATACCATCAGGATGTGGGCCACACTACCGAGAATTGTCGGACCCTTTGGAGCCACTTGGAGCAGCTTGTCAGTGAAGGAAAACTGAAGCAACACTTGTGCCAGCCTAGCGGGCCGGGCAGTCAATCTGGCTCAAACAATCAGAGGAATAATTCATCTCGGCCGGCTTTAGGAACAATTAATGTTATATTTGCTGCACCTGGCAGGACCGGTTCGGCTCCCACCAGGGTGATGGCAGTTTCCCATTCTCAGGCCGAGGAGGCAGGCTGCAGGCCAAAGAGGTTGAAGGCCATTTCGCCCGTCTTGGGATTCTCTGAGGAGGATAAGGTTGGTACCATTCAACCTCATGATGATGCTCTTGTGGTCACTCTTAGGATAGTGAATTATGATGTGAAGAGGGTGATGATAGATCAGGGCAGCGGCGCAGATATCATGTACCCTGATCTATTTACAGGGTTAAGATTGAAGCTGGACGATCTTACTCCCTATGACTCGCCACTTATAAGCTTCGAGGGGAGAGCTGTTGTGCCGAGGGGACAGATCCGTTTGCCCGTTCAATCCGGATCAGAAACGGTGGAAGTGGATTTCATTGTCGTTGATGCGTACTCTCCATACACGGCCATCCTTGCCAGACCTTGGCTGCACGCTCTGGGGTTTGTGTCCTCTACCTTGCATGTTAAAGTTAAATTCCCCTCGGGGGAATGTGTTGAGGAGATTATCAGCAGCCAATTGGTGGCCAGGCAGTGCATATCGGCTGCAGTACTGCATCAGACAGAAGCCGAGTCTTCGGCTTTAATCACCAAAGACTTATAGCAGTTAACAGCTCCTGATGCATCTGGAATGGTGACAGGAGAGGAGACACATTGTGAAGAGTTAGAGAAGTTTCCAGTAGCCGATGACCCAGAGAGGTTCTTCCAAGTCGGCATACTTTTGCCACACCAAGAGAAGATCGAATTGTTAGAATTTTTGAAAGACAATATTGATGTTTTTGCGTGGGATCCTTATGAAGCTCCAGGCGTCGATCCGAGCTTCATTTGTCATCATTTAAATGTCAACCTATCTATTGTTCCGAGAAGGCAGCCACTTCGGCGTTCTTCCAGAGAACATTCCGAGGCTGTGAAGGAAGAAGTGCTTAAACTCAAGAGGGCTGGGGCTATCAAAGAAGTTTTCTACCCCGAGTGGTTGGCCCATACAGTTGTTGTTAAAAAGAAGAATGGAACGTGGAGGGTATGTGTGGACTTTACTGATCTGAACAAGGCCTGTCCCAAAGATTCGTTCCCAATGCCGCGTATTGATCAACTGGTGGATGCCACTGTCGGGCATCCTCGGATGAGTTTTTTGGACGCCTTCTAGGGTTACCACCAGATTCCCTTGGCATTGGAGGATCAAGAGAAGACTGCCTTCATTACTCCGACGGGGAATTATCATTATAAGGTCATGCCATTTGGTTTGAAGAATGCGGGGCTACCTACCAAAGGATGATGACTAGAATGTTCGAACAACAGCGGGAAGACCGTTGAAGTATATGTGGATGATATGGTGGTTAAGAGCAAAACAATACCCTCGCACGTGAGAAAAACCGTGACACCTTTCGGGTGTTAAGAAAGTACAAGCGCCTTAATGCCTCAAAATGCTCTTTCGGCGTTGGGTCTGGAAAGTTTTTGGGGTACATGATCACCCATAGAGGCATAGAGGTAAACCCAGCACAGGTTAAGGCTATTCAGGACTTGCAGCCTCCTCGGAACCCAAAAGAAATCCAGAAATTAACCGGAATGATTGCCGCCTTGAACAGAATTATATCTCGGTCAGCTGACCGATGTCGTCCTTTCTTTTAGTTGTTGAACAAGTGGAAAGGGTTTCAATGGACCGAGGACTGCGAGTTAGCTTTCCAACAGCTTAAGCGATATCTCTCTCGCCCGGAGGCACATGAGATTTTGTCTGCTTATTTGGCCGTGGCCGTCCACGCGGTCAGCCTTGTCCTCATAAGGGATGATAACGGTGTGCAAAGACCGGTATATTACGTTAGTAAGTCTTTAAATGACGCCGAGGTGCGTTATCTACCCTTGGAGAAAGCGCTTCTGGTTGTAGTTCATGCCACGCGCAAACTTCCTCATTATTTCCAGTCTCATACTGTGGTGATCCTGACCCAATTGCCTCTCAAGGCGGTGTTACGCAGCGCCGATTACTCTGGCAGGGTGGCAAAATGGGGAACCATTTTGGGAGCTTTTGATGTTAAATACAAGCCTCGCACCTCGGTGAAGGGCCAGGTCCTCGCTGACTTGGTGGCAGAGTTTACCGAACCATTGCTAGAAGAAACTCCAAAAGAAGCACACATGGATGGAAAGTCAGTTGGAGTGATCACGGCCGCAGTGCCTTCGATTTGGAAAGTGTATGTGGATGGGGCTGCTAATCGGAGAGGGTCTGGTGTTGGACTTGTTCTAATGTCCTCAGAGGGAATTGTCTTCAAAAAATCTTTGAGATTGGCATTCTCGGCTACTAACAATGAGACCGAATATGAAGCAGTCTTGGTAGGTATGCAGATGGTACGTAGGATGGGTGGAAAGGAAATCCATGTGTTCTCGGACTCTCAGTTAGTGGTCGGCCAAGTGATGGGGACCATGGAAGCTAGAGACCCCAGAATGCAGGAATATTTGGTCCAGGTCAAGCGTCAGCAAGCTGAATTTGACTCTTTCGTCTTAGCTCATATTTCTAGGAGTGCAAACACTCATGCAGATTCTTTGGCTACGTTGGCGACTTCCTCGATTCAGGACTTGCCTAGGGTTATCCTCGTGGAGGATTTGTTAGAGCCAACTCTTACCGTCGTCAGCACAGTTCACATTCATCTGATAAGGCCTGGGCCTAGTTGGATCGATCCGGTTATAGCTTTTCTTAAGAATGATATTCTTCCTGAGGAAAAATCTAAAGCAGAAAAGATACGTCGAAAGGCGCCACGTTTCTGGTTGTCCGAGGACCAGAAGCTGTACAAACGATCCTTTTCAGGACCGTACTTGTTGTGTGTGCACCCTGAATCAACGTAAGCATTACTAGAGGAACTGCATGAGGGAATTTGTGGGAGCCACACTAGGGGAAGGTCCTTAGCCCATAGAGCTCTAACTCAGGGTTATTGGTGGCCCAATATGCAGAGAGAGGCTCAAGACTATGCCAGAAAATGTGATCAATGCCAGAGGTTCACCCCTAATATTCATCAACCTGGTGGGGTTCTTAACCCTCTCTCCAGTCCTTGGCCTTTTGCCCAATGGGGACTGGATATAGTGGGGCTATTTCCGAGAGCTGCTGGAAACAAAAGATGGCTTCTTGTGGGAACATACTATTTCACTAAATGGGTTGAGGCCGAGCCCTTAGCAAATATCAGAGATGTTGATTCCAAGAAATTTATCTGGAAAAATATTGTCACTAGATTCGGTATACCACATACACTTGTCTCAGACAATGACGTTCAATTTGACAGCAAGGCCTTTAGGCAATATTGTGGTGACATGGGTATCATAAATAGATACTCCACCCCAGCTTATCCTCAGGGAAATGGGCAAGCCGAGGCCGTTAATAAGGTCATAGTCAGTGGGCTTAAGAAAAGGTTGGACGATGCGAAAGACAGATAGGTAGAAGAACTCCCTCATGTTCTGTGGACGTATCGGACCACCCCGCGTAGGTCCACGGGAGAAACGCCATTCTCTATGACATATGGAGCCGAGGTGGTGATACCTCTGGAATCTGGTTTTCCCACCCTAAAGACAAGTTCTTTTAACCCCCAGAGCAACAATGGGCTCCTGGAGAAAGATCTTGACTTACTTGAAGAACGACGCGAGGCAGCCATGGTTCAGATGGCTTATTATCAACAAAAACTTAAACGGGGATATGATGCCCACGTGAAGCTAAGGCCACTAGCACCTGGGGATCTCGTATTAAGAAAGGTTGTAGGCACTTCAAGGAACCCAGCTTGGGGTAAGCTCGGACCAAACTGGGAAGGCCCCTATCGAATTGTTTCAGTAGCAGGTATAAGGTCGTACCGGCTAGCTGATCTAGATGAAAGAATTGTACCACGCCCATGGAATGTAAATAACCTGCGAAGGTATTATTATTAATAAAGTGTGTTTTTGTTTGTGATCAGTTCAAAGTTGTAAATACTGCAGGAGTTTCCAACTACTATCCATAAGAATCAAACAGAAACTTGGCTAAGTGTAGTCCTCGGACCACAAACCTTGTGGAAATTGATGTCTTGTCATTTGTTAAACGGGGACCTTAGTTATGCGGGTCCTCGGACCTCCTACTTTGGGGAAATTAACATTTCAAACTACTGTTCTTAAGAATCAAACAGAAACTTGGTTAAGTGCAGTCCTCGGACCACAAGCCTTGTGGAAATTGATGTCTTGTCATTTGTTAAACAGAACCTTCGTTACTCCGGGTCCTCGGACCTCCTACTTTGGGGAAATTAACATTTGAAGCTACTGTTCTTCAGAATCAAACAGAAACTTGGTTAAGTGCAGTCCTCGGACCACAAACCTTGTGGAAATTGATGTCTTGTCATTTGTTAAACAGAACCTTAGTTATGCCGGGTCCTCGGACCTCCTACTTTGGGAAAATTAACATTTGAAGCTACTGTTCTTAAGAATCAAACAGAAATTGGTTAAGTGCAGTCCTCGGACCACAAACCTTGTGGAAATTGATGTCTTGTCATTTGTTAAACAGAACCTTAGTTATGCCGGGTCCTCGAACCTCCTACTTTGGGAAAATTAACATTTAAAGATACTGTTCTTAAGAATCAAACAGAAACTTGGTTAAGTGCAGTCCTCGGATCACAAACCTTGTGGAAATTGATATCTTGTCATTTGTTAAATAGAACCTTAGTTATGCCGGATCCTCGGACTTCCTACTTTGGGGAAATTAATACTTGAATTTACTATTCTTAAAAAATCAAATAGAAACTTGGTTAAGTATAGTCCTCGGACCAAACCTTGTCACTATTCTTAATATTTTCTCACTGTTCTTATTCTTATCACCCTTTTTATGGAAATCATTATCTCATCATTTATTAATTTGGATCTCAAGTTCTTCACTTTTAAGTGTTAAGAAAATTTTTTGCAAGGAATGGTCTTCGGACCTTACATCCTGCTGAAAGCAATATATCAGATTACAAAGGTTTAACTGTCATATGAGTTGTCTAACTTTGGTATTATTTGATATCTAAATTAAGTCATGCGGCAGTTTTGAAGTCATAGTTAATTGCATGGTGGAGTTGTACTTATTTATTCTGCTTCCCCTTTAACTGTTTGTTATTAAAAGCTCTCATGGCAAGCACAAAAAGAATAAAGTAAAACAAAGACAATGTGAACAAAAATTGAATAAAAATCTTCTTCATTAATTGTATACAAAGAAGGGGAGTACAGAAATCCCCTATACTAGGCCCTAAACTAGGGAAGGGGGGTCTTGAAGGGAGCTGCTGCCAGCCTCAGTATTCTTCAATTCCAGCTCAAAGGTGGACAAGGCTTGTTTCCCCTTTGTCCGTTGAAGGCATGGGGGCTCCACACTTTGGATCTCGCTCCTTCTCGGCACCACCACACTCATCCTTCTCTTTGTGGAAACCTTCGTGTTTGTAGGAGCAGGAACAAGCTCTTCCACTACGGGAGGAAGGGCAGAGAGGCAGCAAATACGAGGGTCTTCAATTTCCCGTATGTCTAGGGGAAGCCAGAGGTTCTCGGGCTTCCTCGCCGAAGCTTGAGGAACCCCTACCGCATTCATGGCCTCTCCCCGTACCGCCGATTTCCTGCGCACAAGGCCACGAAAGCCTCTCGTCGCCTCTTCTTGCATTCTCGTCACCCCCTCCCGATAACCGGCCTTCTTCGCAGCCTCCGGCGTGCCGATGGGCGCGAGCCTCCTCCTTAGCCCGCGTAAGCTCCTTTTCCAAGTCGAGCGTGCCCGTTGGACTCGGGGCGAGCTCGTCATCCTTTTGACGAAGGAGCTTATGCGGCCCCTCCACTTGGGTTGTCATCGTCTTCAAGCCGGGCCTTGTCACCATCTCTTTCTCTTTTCAAGTCGGCCACTGGGACGTGATTTTCCCATTCTCTCCGTTAGGGCCCGGCTCTCGGTAGATCTTTTTGCCTCTTGCCTTAGCTCCCTGCTCTATCCCAAATACGCTTCCGAGAGTCGTCCACGAACTTCTCGGCGAATAAAACCTCTTGGATGGATCGCAAAAAGGATAGGAGGTTAAATGCAAGAAGTGTTTACAAACCAAGATAGAATGTTAGTGTAAGATGGAACTTACCGAGCTAAACCCTTCTTCAACGAGAGGAACAAGCTTGCGGCTGGCCCATCTTCTCCAAGGTTTCCATGTCCTTGGGAAGCGAGAAGAGGGCGCTCCAGCACCTCGGCTAGGTGGTGAGCGTGGCCTTGCTGGACCGCCCTGATACCGGAATGGCAGGGAACGGGAGCGCCGTCTAGTCTCAAGTCAGGAGACCAGGTAGCTGGTGCTCGGCGCACCTCGGCCATGTCTCTGATCTCCCCGCTTTCAACTGAGCGGGCGCGCCCTTTGCCTTTGTCCAACTTCTGCTGCTGGGTCGGCGCAGGCTGTTTCATCTTCTTTTGCTTTTCACCTCCAGCCCCCTCAGCCTCCACTTTCCTTTTCTTCTTGGGATCCTCGGCTGGAGGCTTCGAGTCAGTTGGAGGAGGAGGAGGTAGTGGTAAAGCCGGGGGAGCCTGGGACCCCCTTGCTCCCTTCTTTGCCACTCGGGCGCCTCTATTGGTCATCAAGTCCTTTAACTTGTCCATCTCTTCTTCAACAGAACTGTCGTCTGGACGCGCTATCACTAGACCTGCGATCCCAGAGGCCTCGGCTTCTTCTTCTTCCTCATCGGAAAGGATGACAAACGGGTTTCCGCGAGGTCGTGGGGAGTCCTCGGGCCGAAACTGGTCTATCTCCTCGTCCAAAGTGTTTGAAGAAGACACTTGCTCCTCTGGGACAACAGTTACTCGGGAGTGTGTAGCTAGAGGGACCGCAGCAATCGGTTGTAAATACAGTATGGTGTTAGGGCTGTCAGGGAGGTCGTGATCATCCAGGAAGTGAGGTCTGGCTACGTTGATCTTCCTACGCCGCTGGTCACTTGCAATAATGGCGTTCTCTATTGCCTGGAAGTCCGAGGATACGGGATCGTACCCTAGAATCAAGTGAGCAGCCCTGAGTTGTAGGTCCTCGCTGACAAACACCTCGGAGCGCAGTACTCGGTTTAGATCTGCAACGTTGCAGTGGCTCAAGCGTGGGCGCACGTGTTGCTTATCTGCAAAGAAAGACATCAAACCAAACGAACATGGTCAGATTCACACAACATATAATAAACTTAAATAAACATGAATACATGTGGATACGCATTTTTGTGAGTGTTAGAGGAAGTTGTGCGGTGGGGGGGTTAATCCTAAGGAGTCGCACCAGGATCTCACCACTCAACCGGGCAACGAGGCCGTCGTGCCGGTTCCTCGCAGACGATCGTGTAGTCATCCTTCATGCCTTTGTTGGATTTGGGCGGTACGTGAGATTAGCCTAACGACGCCGGAGCGGGATTTAATGTAGTAACCTACATTGGTGAGTTTATGGCACTCGTACGGAAAGACGACATTGTGCCGTGAGGTTTAGACCCATTGGATCTTTTTTAGCATCGACGCTACCCAAAACTCTAAAGACGTTTCGAGGTGCAACGATCGGGACACAACCGGTGGTTGCGAGAGGTACTCCCTAGTTACGTGCTTCATCGTGGGAGGGTCATCCCACCCTCTACAAAGGCTACCATTGGGATGGTAACCTCTCCAGTCTTTCTAGAGCCGGCCACGGCTTCCGCCGGGCAATATTTTAAACCTACATCGCCGGGAATGTGATATTTGGCTCTGAAGCCTTCCATTCCAGCGGCGGTATCAACTAGACACTTGAAATTTCCCATCAAATATGAACGAAAGGCTAAATTCTAAAAGGGGGAATGATTATAAGGAGAGCCGAGGACAGGGTCCGAGGAGAAAGGGTTAAGAGAAAAAAGGAATAAGAACTTACAGACTTGAAGTTGTGCGAGTTTCCACGGATTTGTGTAGACAAAAGGTGATTGCTGATGTTTTGATGGGATTAGTCTCTGGAGAAATAAATGAAGGCGCAGGTTCCCGAAGCGTCACGACGTGCGGGAAGCGGCCTCGAAATTGTATTTGTCTCGCCCAAATTTTCATGGAATAACAAGGACCGTTGGATGCTCATCTCACCGTTGAACGTGGGGGACAAGGTATAACTTACAGTAATAAATACACGCGTTTTTGAAAATAAAACCACCAGGTGTCACCCTTCGGAACGCGAAACGGTTTTCACACGTGTGGTTATTTACAGAAAGTGTGGAGGAAGTGTTCGTTGGATCAAAAACCTATTTTTCTCCTCGGATGATGAAAAATAGAGTTTTGAGGGGCTATTGTGGGGAGTAAAAGGACCCAGGTGGGTATATGGGCCTTTGGGCTGTAACATGGAGGGCCGACTTGCTCTAGGATTAAACTCTATGAGTTGGCCCATACGCCGAGGGTCCGAGGATACAACCGAGGGAGAGTTTCACCTCGGACAGATCCAAGAGAACTCAAGATTTCATTATAAAGGTCAAGGCACAACTCTGGAAAGACTAGTGGTTAAAATGGGACATCCTGAATCTTCTAGATGCACCAGTATTAAAGAAAATATCAAGAGTAAAGGCTGCCACCTCTGCATTAAAGGCTTTGCACCTACTTTCTTGGCCGCGTTAATGGGGAGGTGACCCCTGAACAGTGAGGTGGAAACTTCTAGTCACTGTTCAAAAAGTATCAGGGAAGGAAGTATAAAAGGGGGGTAAAGGCCAAAGAAAAGGGGGGAGAAAACAAAAAAAGAGATTAAGAAATTGTAATCTTGAAGGAAGAAAGAGAAATAATAAAGAAGTAGTCCTCGGCTCGAGTCCGAGGAGATCCATTTGTCGTTATCGTTCGTTATTTACTTGTGTGTGTTTATAAAAGCCTGTTATCAAGCTCCCAGTACTTCTAACCTAGGTTTCAAGCCCACACTCTACAAATTTTATTGTTTAAGGCTCATTGGGCCTGAGCCCGTGATTGTCTTTGGGTCCAGGTGCAATTGTGCACTTACACTAGTAACAATAGAGAAAAACAAGATAAGACGAAGGCGAAAAACAAAAACTTCTTTTATTTCAACAGCAAACCTACATTTTTTTTAACAACATTACCTTCACCAATCTCATCCACAAAAGCTTTAAGATTGTTATAGGAAGAACTAACTTCATTGGCAGCCTCCATAGCCAACTCCTTCCATTTCTTGGCATTCCTTCTAATTACTTCCCCTCTCTCTTCATCTCCCACAACCAATTCCAAACATCTCTTAATTTCATCACCTTCAACAATCCCATCCTTATTCACCATCACTCTCACTCCTGTCTTCCACACATCTTCAATTAGCTTCGCATTTGTCCCTTGATCAGACCACTGTGGAAATGCTACCATTGGAACCCCTGAAACCAAACTCTCCAAAGTTGAATTCCACCCACAATGTGTCATGAAGCATCCTAGTGAAGGATGTGACAAAACCTCCACTTGGGAACACCATGGCACTATCATTCCCATTTGTTCCAATTCCTCTCTGCAACTCAACTTCTCTTCTTCTCCATTTTCCTTAGCTCTTATGACCCACAAGAAGGGCCTCCCACAACCCAACAATTCGCGTGCAATTTCTTCCATTTGTTGCTTCATTAAGACCGCTATGCTCCCAAATGAAACATAAATAACCGATGATTCAGGCTTAGAGTTGAGCCATTCGATGTAGTATTTGGAAACATCTCCTCCAAATGACTTATCTAATGGAAGTAGCGGTCCAACTGCAACCAAATTAAACTTTTCAATCGCCTTCAAGGCCTCAGGCTCTAGTGCATCAAAGGTGTTCACTAGAACTCTAGGATTGCTCTCTTTTTCAAGCGCTTCAAAGTGGGCTTGAAATATTGGGAGAACAGAAGCGTGAGTGTTGGAAGCAAGCAAAAAAGGAGGGAAGGTCACGACTAGTGAATAATGGTAGTTCCGGTAACTTTATTGAAGATGAGGGGTAGTCATTCTTGTCGTTTCTGATAACATTGGCAAAACCGTTGAAGTAGTAGTAATATATGTTCCAAACCATGGCAGGTTGAATCCAAAGAAGCGTGGAAGGAAGGTGAAGTTCATGAGCCACGTCAGCAGCCCAAGGTAGAAGCAGTGTGTAGACTATGTGTTGTTTATTGGCGGTGGAGACAATGAGGTCAGCGAGAGCTTTGGAGCCATTGCGTTTGAGTTGATCCATTCGTTTAACTTTGTCGTCCACAGGTACAACTCCGTCATCGTAGCCGTCAGAGAAGGAGGCGAACAACAAGCCGTTAGGAGGAGGCTTTTGATCATGCAGCAACGGTGGGCGCTAATGGTGGTGAAGAAGGTGACATGCACTCCCAAGCGAATGAGGCGTATGGCGAATTGGAGGGCAGGGTTTATATGACCCTTCCCGGGATATGTGACTATGACAATGTGGCTTTGCTGTTGCTTCGCCATGATTATTTGATACTTGGATATATATTGGTTGTGAATATTCTAAAATAGAATAGTTGTTTTGTGCTTGAGATCAGTGAGATTTATATAGAGGGAACAATGCATGTGAGGATGGACAAGGCTTAAAAATAGAGGACATTTTTTTAGGAGCTCAGCTCATTCACATAGCAAACTGCAAGTGGTGGATTTATATAAAAGTAATAAACAATCAGTCATAATCTATTATACACAATCAGTCACAATCTACTATACAAAACACTTGTAGCAACAATTTAAAAATTTTATGTGGTATTAGAATTATTAAAGAGGATTTGGTAGAGTATAAATGACATTTGCAGTGACGATTTGGAGGTGGGGCTTTGTGATTTGCAATTTCTTCTTTTTAATGTTTTCATTAAAGTTTAGAGATGATAAGGACTACTGGCTTAAGGGCTTATCTTGGTGACAAACAATCCAATGCATACAATATGACTTTATAATCTGTCTAACTTGTTTCTCCTGGATGCATGCATCTAAAGCACTAGTTTTTGCGTGGGCCCATTATCAAAGCAAGATGGCTTCCTTCACTGTCGTGTTTTACTTGGCACTAGTGAAAGTCCCGTAAATTGCACGGCTTTAATCAAGAATTTTCTTTATATATATATATATATATATATAATCCAATGCATGGAATATGACTTTATAATCTGTCCAACTTGTTTCTCCTGGATGCATGCATCTAAAGCACTAGTTTTTGCGTGGGCCCCATTATCAAGGCAAGATGGCTTCCTTCACTGTCGTGTTTTACTTGGCACTAGTGAAAGTCCTGTAAATTGCACGGCTCTAATCAAGAATTTTCTTTATATATATATATATATATATATATATATATATATATATATATATATATATATTGTTGAGAAATAATAACTAAATGAGTTATTATTATTTAATTTTAGAACCTGTTTCTAAATGAATGAATGATTATTATTATTATTATGTAAAAGACATAATTTTGTATATTTGTTCTTATATATAATATCTCTAATTAAAATTATCAACAAAAAGTCTTTTAATTAATTTTTTTATAACTCCTTATTTATTTATGAAGAGAGTAATTTAAACTCAAGCAGTTAACATTTTCTAATACTTTAATAAACAAGGTTATCCTAAAATAATTAATTTTAAACTTAAGATTAAAATATCAATTGTATTTGTACATTTAAAAGAAATTTCATTTTCAAGTCTTGTTTTGATATTTAAATCATCTGTTTTAGCGTTGATTTTATTCAAATAGTTAACACCCTAACTTATACAACTTGAATAATGTCTCTAATTATATTGTGCTTTAGTCTTTAATAACTCATATATTAACAATACATATGAAAAAAAAAAACCAAAATTTTGAAATTAAAAAAAAAAGAAAAAAAGAAGTTAAGAAAAGATAGACCTACATAAGAATTTGGATTGATGAATCTAATTTAGCTAGCCAAATATTATCTATGATCTAAAAGGATATATGAGGAATTCTAAATTAAATTTAGTTAGACTTTTGAAGAAATATGAGAGGAATTCCTCATACTAAAAAATTAACACAAAGCACAAACAAAATTTTAAAATATAAAAACATTGATAAAGTCTTAACAATCAATAAGTAAAATGCATAATTTTGTATATTTGTTCTTATAGATAACAACTCTAATTTGAATTATCAACAACAACTTTTTTAATTTTTTTTATAATTCCTTATTTATTAATGAAGAGAGTGATTTGAACTCAAGCAGATAAACATTTTCTAATACTTGTATAAATAAGGTTATCCTAAAATAATTAATTTCAAACTAAAGATTAAAAAATCAATTGTATTTGTACACCTAAAAGAAATTTCATTTTCAATTATTGTTTTGATATTTAAATCATTCGTTCCAGTGTTGACTTTATTCAAATGGTTAACATCCTAACTTATACAACTTTTTTTTTTCACACACACACACACACACACATAGGGGAAGGGGGACGAGATAAGGGAATACACTCATATGTCAACACCAAAACTGTATGCGGTAGTCCTAACTTATACAACTTGAGTAATGTCTCTAATTATATTGTTCTTTAGCATTTAAGAACTCACATATTAACATTACACATGAAAAAAATCCAAATTTCTGAAATTAAAAAAAAAAGTTAAGAAAAGATAGACTTACATAAGAATTTGGACTGATGAATCTAATTTAGCCAAATATTATCTATGATCTAAAAGGATATGATGTAGGACACAATTTACTATTTTTTTATTATAATTTATTAATTTTGGTATTTAATTTGTAATTTAGGTTTAGGGCTATTATTTCCTTGTTTTTAGGCACTTTTAATGTTTTTTAGGTCAAATTTGGTTCTTGTTATGGTTAGGTATTAATTAGGAGTTATTTGAGAATATATTTTCTTGTCTGTCAAGTTTTACGAAGCCCTTAAATAAGTTTTTAAGTTTGTAAACATTTTTTTAACAATTATTCAATCAATAAAATTCAAACTTTTGTCTTTCTATTTTCTAGTGGATTCTTGACCCTTTCTTCTTGTGGATTCAAGGAACCCTCGAGGATTCGAGGCTATTTTTAGAAGAAAACGTGTTTTATTTTTTAGATATAGACGTGTTTTGCTTCTTGATGCTTCCGCATCTCGCATCAAGATATATGAGGAATTCTAAATTAAATTTAGTTAGACTTTTGAAGAAATATGGGAGGAATTCCACATACTATGAAATTTACACCAAATCAAACAAAAAATAGATAAACATTGATAAAGTCTTAATAATCAATACATAATGATAAAAAAATAACTGGTAAGTAAAAGTAACTTAGAATAAAATTGCACTACAGCACATGAGAGACAAGTTTTGAACCAAATTTTCGTAGTGATAATCAATTGAAAAAACTCAAAACCCTTATAAACTAAATACATAAAATAACCAAAACCTAAAACACACAAAATAGTTCAAAAGTTGAGAATTTGAAATGAAAAATAAAAATGTACCTAAGAGTAATCAAGAACTTGTGAACCATGTTTTGCTTCTTTAATTATAGTAGACTTTCTTTAATATAATATCTATACATGAAAATTTAGAAACAAATAACAGTAAGTAAGATAAACTTATTTAATCAAAACTGTCATATACAATGTAATTTAAAACTTGAAAAAAAAAAAAAAATATGGGGAGCAAGAAAGATTCTATGGAAATTAAGACCATTGGTGAATATATATAATTTTTGAAATTTTGATAATGGATTTTCAGTTAGAGTAGGATTTAAAATTTTGAAACTTAGATGATAAAGTTTTAGCTAAATTAACTTAGAATTAAATTTTATCCCTTGATTCGAAGAAATATATCCTAAAAATTAATAAAATAATTTTTTTAAATAATTAATAAAACGCAGGATGCAACTTGAGAGGAAAAAAGTGTGGGGTGCTGTTAGTTGTGTAGAATTCCGTATTTCAGTTTAGAATTTTTATTTTTTATTATTAGGGAAGGAAGTTAAAAAAAAAAAATTATAATAGACTTTTAGTTTGAATTTAAAATTTAAATGATAAAATTTTATGTAAATTAAACTATTGTTAATTTAGTAGTTGTTTATTAGGAGAGAGAGAGAGAGAGAGAGAGAGAGAGAGTATCATATAAATTTATCAACTCCTATGAATCTATACAACATTTATATCTTTCCAATACAAATACGTATACGAAAGTTTCAATTAAAAAAAAAAAAGTGGGGTGCAAGAGAGATTCTATGGAAAGACTATTGGTGAATATATATAAGTTTTGAAATTTTGATAATAGATTTTTAGTTGGAGTAAAATTTATATTTTTGAATCTTATATGTGTGGGGGGTAAAGGCTATTGAATAAATGTTTGGGTTTTGGGCCTGATCGGTTGGTACCAGTTTATTTTTATCAAGGGGCCTCTATGCCCACAAGTCAGTTTACGCTGCAGAGGTCCGAGGAGTTGTCCAAGGAGGAATGTCTCCTCAGAAAATCTCGGCAATGACCCTGGGACTTGCTAAAGGGGTTAGAGGCCAGATTCTGGAAAGACTGACGGGTAAGAGGGTGATCCAAGCACCCTTTGGAAGCAAGTATGTGTGAGAAATATCTGAGGAAAAAGCTGCTACCATCACATTAAAGACCCTGCACCTACCTCCCTGGCCGCATTAATGGAGAAATGACCTCTAAACAGGACAGTTCAGCCTTCTTGCTATTGTTTAAAGACTTCAAGAAGGTGGTGGATGGGACAAGTATCCAAGGGAAATATTTGTATGACACATGGATGAATCAATAAAGAAGAAGTATATAAGGAAGCGAAAGAAAAAGGAGAGGGGGATCTGCACTTTCTGCAAAGGAAAAATAGGAACTAAGAATTGTAAACTTTGGGATAGAAAGAGAGTATTTATACAACTCGTCATATTCGTTCATCATTTGCACAATTTGTGGCATTCTAGCCTGTTAACCAAACTTCCAACTTCCCGAATCTAGATTTCAAACTCATTCTCTACAAATTTTATTGTATAAGGCTCATTGGGCATGAGCTCAATACTTGTTTTTGGGTCCGGGTACAATTGTGCACTTACAATTGGCGCCGTCTGTGGGAAGTCTAGTGTTGAAGGAGTTGGAACATCATGGCAGGCGTAGGTTCGTATCATGCAGAATCTCAGGAATCACAGCCCGAAGATCTTTTTGAGCGTCTTGAGCACTGGAGGGATCGAGAGGGAAGTGTTCATACCGTATATCCTGACGTGAGTCATACATGTGGTGGAGGCAGTGCCACCCATAAGGATGATGCCAGGGCCATGCAGAGGGAGATTGGCCACCTCAAGAAAAAGCTACGCCGTGTTAGACGAAGGCGGGCTTGACCCCCATCCAGTCCTTCTTCAGGGGAATCCCGGGGAAGCAGTTACAGTTCAAGGTCAGGGACTCCCCCTAGTGAAACCTTCTCTTGTGAAAGGGATGACCTACCAGGTCGTAAGCATAGGAAGCTTCCTTCCAGGGGCTTGGGGAATGATGCTATGAGCCGAGCGTTACACCAACTCTCCAAATCCCCTTTCTCATGCAGATTGAGAATGGAAGGCTCCCTAGACGGTTCATCCAGCCCACCTTTACCATTTACAATGGCAGGACAGATCCAGTGGAACATGTGAGCCATTTTAATCAGAGGAGGACAGTACATTCTCACAATGAAACCTTGATGTGCAAAGTCTTTCCTTCTAGCCTGGGACTTGTTACTATGAGGTGGTTCAATGGACAAAAGTCGGGGTCTGTCAGTTCGTTCAGGGAACTTACTAGGGCATTCACGTCTCGGTTCATTACATGCAGCAGGGTTCCTCGATCGTTGGACTCACTATTATCTATGGCCATGAGGGATAATAAGACATTGAAAGCATACTCCGACAGATATTGGGAGATGTTCAACGAGATAGATGGAGATTTTGATGAGGTGACAATTAATACTTTTAAGGTGGGCCTTCCCACTGATCACGATTTGAGGAAATCCTTGACCAAAAAGCCTGTACGGAGTGTACGTCGCCTCATGGACCGTATTGATGAGTACAAAAGGGTTGAGGAAGATCAACAGTAGGGTAAGGGTAAGGCGAAGGTTATCCCGCAAGAGAGAAGGGATTTCAGGTCGGACATGTACCATAACAATAAGTCGAGGAGAGATTACACTGGGCAGACTGGCTTAGCCACTCCTCAAGCAGTTAATACTGTATTCCGAGAACCAGTGCACCAACTACTGGAGAAAGCCCGTAAGGAACCCTACTTCAAATGGCCCCGTAAGATGGCAGGGGACCTTACGAAACAGAATCAGAATCTTTTTTGCTAGTACCATCAGGATGTGGGTGATACTACCGAGAATTGTCGGACCCTCTGGAACCATCTGGAACAGCTTGTTAGCGAGGGGAAGTTGAAGTAACACCTGTACCAACCTAATGGACAAGGCAGTCAGTCAGGTTCAAATAATCAGAAGAATAACTCGTCTCGGCTGCCCTTGGGAACGATTAGTGTCATCTTCGCTGCACCTGGCAGGACCGGTTCCTGTCCTACCAGGGTGATGGCGATATCACACTCCCACGTCGAGGAGTCGGGCTCGAAGCCGAAGAGAATTAGAGGGAATGTGCTTATCTTGGGATTCTCGGACGAGGATAAGGTCGGGACCATCCAACCCCATGATGACACCTTGATGGTCACTTTGAGGATAGGGAATTACAACGTCAAAAGGGTGATGATCGATCAAGGCAGTGGTGTGGATATTATGTACCTTGACTTATTCAAGGGGCTAAGGTTAAGACTGGAGGATCTCACTCCTTATGACTCCCCACTAATAAGCTTTGAAGGGAAGATTGTCATACCAAAGGGACAGATTCGATTGCCTATACAGTCTGGCTCGGAAACGGTCGAAGTGGATTTTATTGTGGTTGACGCATATTCCCCATACACGACCATCCTTGCCAGGCCTTGGCTGCACGCTTTGGGTGCTGTCTCCTCGACTTTGCATATTAAAGTAAAATTCCCTTCGGGGGGACTCATCAAAGAAATTCTGGGCAGCCAATCAGTGGCAAGGCAATGCATATCGGCTGCAATACTGCATCAAGCCAAATCAGAGTCCTTGGCCCCGGTCATGAAGGACTTATATCAATTAACAACTCTGGATGCGCCCGATGCGGTGACAGCAGAAGAAGCCATGTGTGAAGATTTGGAAAGGTTTCTAATAGCTGATGATCCTGAGAGGTTCTTTCAAGTGGAAATATGGTTACCACACCAGGAGAAAATGGAATTAGTCAAGTTTTTGAAAGACAATATAGATGTCTTCGCCTGGGATCCTTATGAGGCCCTGGGGGTCGACCCAAGCTTCATTTGTCATCATTTGAACGTCAACCCTGCCGTCGTTCCTAGGAGGTAACCACCTCGGCGATCCTCCAAAGAGTATTCCGAGGCTATCAAAGAAGAGGTGCTTAAGCTCAAAAGGGTTGGTGCTATTAAAGAGGTTTTCTACCCAGAGTGGTTGGCGCACACAATCATGGTGAAAAAGAAGAATGGGAAGTGGAGAGTATGCATGGACTTTACAGACTTAAACAAAGCTTGCCCGAAGGACTCGTTCCCGATGCCACGCATCAATCAGCTTGTGGATGCTACGGTCGGGCATCCTCGGATGAGCTTTTTAGATGCCTTCCAAGGTTATCACCAAATACCATTGGCGGAGGGTGATCAGGAGAAGACTGCTTTCATTACTCCAACAGAGAACTATCACTATAAAGTGATGCCGTTCGGGTTGAAAAACGTCGGGGCTACTTACCAAAGGATGATGACCAGAATGTTTGAATTGCAACTTGGAAAGACCATTGAGGTATATGTGGATGATACGGTAGTAAAGAGTAAGGCAGTGCCTATGCATGTAAAAGATCTCGATGACACCTTTCAAATCCTTAGGAAGTACAAGCTGCGCCTTAACGCCTCAAAATGTTCTTTTGGGGTGGGTTCTGGAAAGTTTCTGGGCTACATGGTGACTTATAGAGGGATAGAGGTGAATTCGGCGTAGGTTAGAGCCATCCAAGGCTTACAACCACCTCGGAATCCAAGGGAAGTTCAGAAGTTGACCGGGATGACCGCTGCTCTCAGCAGGTTTATCTCTCGCTCAACTGACAGGTGCAGAACTTTTTTCCAACTGTTAAATAAATGGAAAGGATTCCAGTGGACCGAGGAGTGTGCTTTAGCTTTCAAGAAACTCAAGGAATATCTTTCCCGGCCATCCATTATGTCCCGGTCGGAGGTTGATGAAATCCTGTTTGCATACCTGGTTGTGGCCGTCCATGTAGTTAGCCTGGTCCTTATGAGGGATAAAGGTGGAGTACAGAGACCAGTTTATTATGTTAGCAAATCCTTGAATGAAGCTGAAGTGTGTTATTTGCCTCTAGAGAAGGCAATTCTGGTTGTAGTCCATGCCACGTGGAAGCTTTCTCACTATTTTCAGTCTCACACCGTAGTGGTTTTGACCCAACTGCCTCTCAAGTCAGTATTATGGAGTGTTGACTATTCGGGGAGGGTAGCCAAGTGGGGGACTATTCTGGGAGCTTTTGATATCAAATACATGGCACGCACCTCGGTGAAGGGCCAAGTCCTCGCGGATCTGGTGGCAGAGTTCACCGAACCATCATTAGAAGAAACTGCGAAAGAATCACACGTGGATGAAAAATCAATTAGCATGATCACAAGCAAAG